>NW_019170171.1:0-53716 GCF_001792695.1 Aspergillus bombycis | reverse complement strand
TTTCATCCTTGTCGTTCGTGGTGCTGTTCTCGCCCCGAAAAGCGTCAAAACTGTCGCGAAGGGCGGCAATGATCTCATCCTTATCGTTCGTGGTGCTCTTCTCGCCCCGGAAAGCGTCGAGGTTCTCACGGAGAGCGGCAATGATTTCGTCCTTATCGGTCCGCTCACCACGGAAGCTTTCGAGATGCTCGCGAAGCGCAGCAATGATATCATCCTTGTCATTTGTCACGCTCTTCTCACCGCGGAAAGTGTCAAGGTTCTCACGAAGAGCGGCAATGATCTCGTCTTTGTCACTCTTCGGCGCTTCGGGCTCCGCACGAACAAGGCTCATGTTCATGGATTCCCTAAGCTGCTCGAACTCTTGCTTGATAATGCTCGCGATATCCTGGTTCTTAGGGATTTTCTGAGCCTCCGAGGCATCGCGAATGGCGTCGAGGATTTCGTCCTTGTCACTTGATGTGCTCTGCTCTGTCCGAAGTAGAGAGCTTATAGTAGATCGAAGGTGTTCAAACTCCTTCTCCATGGCATCGAGGAGCTCTGGGGTATCTGGGTTGCGGGGAACACTAGCCACTACGCTCTCGGCGATTGTCCTCTCCATGTCCGCCTGGAGCAGTCGGAACCCTTCCTTCACGGTGTCCATGATTTCATGCGTGCCAGAGGCTTCAGCGGCGGTAGCAGCGTAGCCTTCGACCTCCTGTCGCACCACGGCGATGCCGTCCTTAATTGCGTCCAGAATCTGCATGGCGTCGTGCTCCTTGGCCTGCGACTGCTGCTTCAGCTCCTCTCTCATACCGTCATGGTGCTCCAGGACTCGTTCAAGAATCTGGTCCCCGATGTTGTGGTTTTCGGCGTTGGCCTCGTGGAGTCCAGCTGAGATAGCTTCCATGAGATCGTCCTTGTTTAATTCGATCTCCCGGGTCATGCTGTTCTGAGCCTCCAGTCCCTCGGCAATAGCTGCGAGGATTTCGTCACGGGAAACGGTAGACTGAACATTGGTACTGAGAGCCGACTGCTGAGCATAAAATGCATCATTGACCGCATTGGCGACGTCCTCCTTGGTGACATGTGGTTGTTCAAGCTGCCGAGCAGAGGTGAAGTGCGCTTGGATGCCCTGCGCGACCGCGCCCAAGATCTCTTCGCGACCAAGGCCAGAGTCAAGTGACTCCCTTGTAAGTGCTCTCTGGGATGCTACGGATTCGGTAACCGCCTGCAGTATATCTTCCCGAATAGCATCCAACTTCTCGTCGTGTACAGAACGGGTAGCGGTCTGAGAAGTTTCGAGACATTCACGGATCGTGTGCACAATCTCGTCCTTGGTGATTGTGGGCGGTTGCTCAAACTGCTGCATACCCGCCTGTACAGCGGCCAGGACTTGATCATATGTGACCGCATCTTCATGCCGCGGCTGATAGGCTTTAAGACCTTCTGACAGACATTCCAGGATCTCATCACGTTCCAGCCCAAAGTTCTCCAGCTCAATCTCGGGCTTGTACGTTTCCCAGGCATCTCTAACTGCATCCAGGATGTCGTCCTTTTCCATTGTGGCACCTCTCGGGTCATCCCGTAACTGTGATAAGTCGAGATCATTAAAGGCCCGTTGGACAATGGAGTATAGCTGGGCGCTATCCATTGCGGAGCGGAATTCTGAGAGAGCATCTGAGTGCAGCTTGTTTTCGCTGATGATTGCTTCCAACTGCTCCCTCAGCTCGCACAGACTGTCGTTGACAATAGCAGAGATCTCCTCCTTTCCGGGACCGGCGGGCCTGTCCTCCGCGGCCTCGCGAGCTATCTCGATTTCTTCCAGTTTCCGGGCCAGATTGCGCCCCATGCCCAGCACTTCACCGCGCAACTCGCGTACCAGTGCTTTCACTTCATTTGTCATGCCCCCTCCTTCAATCACGCTGTTCTTCACGCGCCGCATGATTGACAGCATTTCTTCCGTCGTTTGCTCGTCAGAGTGAGACATAGAGCGTGTTGATAGTCGACCATTGTCTCCGGGAACCATGCCCAGGTCCGGAGCGTATAAGTGCTCAGGGTCCATAGATTTTGATCTGCCTGTCTTGAAAGCAGCATGACTGGCATCAGAAGGTGCACGCGCCCGCACCAAAGCCTTGCTCTCCCACTCGTCCTTGACGATACTCAGGATCTCCTCCAGCATTTTTGTTGTCCTACTATCAAGCGGCTCGCCGGAAGCATCCGAGATGGGCCGGGCTTTGATCTCGTCGACCAACTCCGTAAGCTTTTCCTGACCTTCCTTGGTGGCCATCTCCCGGAGCACCTTCTCCAATAGCGCAATACTGGCCGAGCCATCGGAGATGGGCGTAGGCGAAGCGGCCAACTCGCGCTCCATCGCGGCCGCGAAGGGATTTGGACTTGGCATCCGTGCATAGCTCTTTTTCGAGTTCGGAGAACTATCCGATTCCCTATAGTTAACACCACTATCAGAACCCAGGAGAGTACTGAAATCAAACCTTGTGGCAGCATCAGGATCCAAAAACCTCGAATTCAAGTTGGACGATAGCTCCCGGAGGCTTTTCCGGATATCTTCGTCTCGCGCATTCGTGGCGGCTTTCAGACTAACGAGGTCTGTCGCATTGTCCTTACTTCGGCGACTGAGCTGGGCCATCTCGCGCTGGAGGTTGCTGGCAATATCGGTCAGGCTGTGGATTTGTGTGGACAAGGATTCGAAGCTATAGTTAGGAGGACGGTTCGGCCCTACGAACGGGTCGGACTCGACACTCTTGGGTTGCGAATCGGGTTCGCAGGGCAGCTGCATGTTCTGCAGCGCGAGCATAGTGGCAGAAGGTGGGGTGCTTTCCCCGAGGATCGGTTTGGAGAGATAACGGGGCGAGATGAGCAAGTTCGGGGGCTCGGGGTCTGCTTCTGGCTCTTCTACCTCGGATTTCATTAGACTCCTCTCCGGCAGCTTTGTCGTCGAATCAAAGGTTGATGCTCGTTGTGGCCGTTCCGGCGATTTGCTCTCTAGATAGTTTAGGAACTCAGATCGCGGATCCGAGCTATTCTGAAACGACTGCATGCGCTTGTGGAATTGGCCTTTGATCAGAGACTTCTCCGGTGAAGACTTCGGTGGCATGGGGTTGGAGACGTATGGACTTGGGGCGTTTTCCCGCATCTTCTCTGTAAAGGTGGCCGCCATCGCTTGGATACCGGGCGAAACGTTGCCCTTCGTCGCGGGACTGGTTGAGCCGGGGTTCAAGGGCAGCGGCGGAGGCGCCCGTTCGGGATCTGAACTGTCCCACCTTCACGGCCACGATGTCAAGGTCAGTCTACGGCAGTCCCTTGTTTGCCATTGGACGGCAACCGGTCTTTGTTTAGGTGATCGTTGAGACATACATGGGAATTGATTGGTTTCTGACAACGAGCTCCCGGTCTCGGGAACCGTCGCGAGTGTGAGCCGCCGGCATTGTGAGACCTGGCTGATAGAGTGGACTTCCTGTATCTTTCGTTCCTCGACAGTTGAAAACAACAATTGGAATCGGGGGGCCAGAGGGGTTAATGTAGGGAATGCGCAGAAGAATGTTCGTTCAATTAAGGTCGTTAGGCATATCAATTCGTCAAAACAAAGCAAAAGCAGGTAACTCTTGGTCGCATCAAACGATGTCGTACAGCAGGAAAGCAAGGATCGTGAAAACAGAACAGAAAAAAAAAAATAAAAAAAACAAAGGTATCAATGCGCTTGCTGTCGAGGGATAGAGGGGAGGGGAGGAACTAGAGGAGGAACGGATCACGATTGAAGAGACCCGAGGGTAGGAGAGTAGATCTTGGAGTAGATAATCAATTAAAACAGAAATCAGTGACCCAAACAGCCGAGTGGAGTTTGAGAACTGGAGGGAGATTTTAATGGTAGCTCATGGGGCATCAACCAACATCGGGCCCAATCCCTCGTGTACACATCAAAGCTGCGTCCTAGCAACCGATAGACGCCCCGTTGCCGAGTAAACAATGCCGTCATGGGCGGTGAGAGAATCTATGATAAAGAGGAAAAGTTTGTCCGATGCCCCCCCCGACCATCTCGGGCACTAGTCCCGTTGGAGAAACTCTCCCAGACCGGCTTAGCGACGGAATCATCGGTAACGCAACCAATGAGAGGTGGGCGCACAAAAGCCCTGAGCAAGCCCTGATTCTCAAGCGAAAAAAAGAACGTCGACGGCGGAGACTCTCTTTACTCGACCGAAGCACATCGACAACCAACCCCATCGACCTTGTTGCCGCCGGGACTTTCACAATGAAGTGTTAGTTTATCGCTCTTGCACCCCGATTTTGATTCACTACGTTTGAATGCCAGCTGACAGGATGTCGCGATAGTCATGAAAGTGGGCCGTGTGGCCATCATCACCCGTGGCCGTTACGCCGGTAAGAAGGTACGACACGAAATGATTCCCTTTTTCAGTTTCTGCGCGAGGCGGAGTGTGTGCTATGGCGTTTGTTTTGGCGGGAGCGAATGATTTTCAATGAAAGACGACGAGAATCTACGACACATTCAACGACATCCAGCGAGAGTTAGATGGGCAGCGGATAGCGTGTTCGGGTTTTCATGGAATGAGACGTGTGCAGGGATGAAGCTGACAGGACCGCTGGTATAGGTCGTCATTGTCCAGCCTAGCGACACTGGCTCCAAGGCGCACCCCTTCGCCTATGCCGTCGTTGCCGGTATCGAGCGTTACCCCCTGAAGGTCACCCGCCGCATGGGTAAGAAGACCGTCGAGAAGCGCAGCCGCATCAAGCCCTTCATCAAGGTTGTCAACTACAACCACTTGATGCCCACCCGTTACACCCTCGAGCTCGAGGGTCTCAAGGGCTCCGTCACCAACGACACCTTCAAGGAGGTCTCCCAGCGTGAGGACGCCAAGAAGACCGTCAAGAAGGCCCTTGAGGACCGCTACACCAGCGGCAAGAACCGTTGGTTCTTCACTCCTCTTCGTATGTTTTTTTTTATTCTTTGATAAATGTATCCTACATGGGCGGATGCTGACCAATGACAGGTTTCTAAACGGGGTTTTTTTGGGCGTTATGTCGTTTGAGCGCGCAAGGTCTTAGATGAGGCAAGAAAAAAGGGCATCGAGCACATTCGGTTCATGACACAAGAGGACGGATACCATAGCTGGCGGATGCATGGGGAATGTATCGATGTACAAGTCCAGGACTTGGCCATTTTTCTTTTTTGATAATGAAGGAGGCCACAGAGATCGGGCGTCCTCGCAATGAAATGGAAATATGAACAAATTCAAAATCTTCCTTTGTCTGAGATGACTACGATGTGACTACAAATCCCCGGACTATACCCCGTGACTTAGTCTTATCGCAACACTAAGTCTCCAGTCCTCTATCAATGTGATTTTGGTCCCTACTCCGGACTCTTTCCACCCCCACCTAACCCAAACCCCATGGAGAGAGAGATATATATACATATTACTCTATCGTGTTCCCCTCCCAACGAACCATCAAGTCAAACCCTCGGACGAGCACACGTGCCCGGGCAGAGGGACAACCTCAACGTCCCCTTGGCGCATAAGAGATCCCCGCATCTTACGTATCTCCGCAATCAAGCAAACCGGAAGGACGGTAGCAGCAATCCGAGAAGCGGGGAACACAGCAATAGACCACCGTCAACATCCAGGGCCACCTCATCCTCGTAGCCGCTGTACTCCGGGCGGAAGTGGAACGTCGTCCTCGTAGATGGACTGGACCGGTCCATGCATGCAGCGACCAAGATTGGGCGGCTAGTCGTCCTACGAATGGCCGTGCGGCATGCGGTAGGTAACCTTCGGATGGGTAAGCGGGAGCTCGTATTGAGCGATCGAACTATTGTTCCCT
Organism: Aspergillus bombycis; assembly: GCF_001792695.1. Lineage (NCBI taxonomy): Eukaryota > Fungi > Ascomycota > Eurotiomycetes > Eurotiales > Aspergillaceae > Aspergillus > Aspergillus bombycis. The sequence goes on along the minus strand of NW_019170171.1, from coordinate 47,881 downwards.
AGTAGCGTTCTCATTGCTCATTACGAGCGGCGTCTGCGTTCCCTCTTGTGGGTTGCGGTCCGCTACGGTAGGAAGAGACGCGGATGTGCCTGTCTGTGCTCTTGCTTGTGTTTTCTCCGCGGCTGGATCTACGATTGGAGGTGAGGAGTTTTTTTTTTTTTTTTTATGTTGCGTCTTTTCTCTATTTTAGTTTTTTTTTTCTTTTTACCTTTTCTTTGTGACGAGTCTAGAATATGCGTAGGAACATAATGAATGTTTGCTTCCTGAAACACAGAATCTCGTTGGTGGAGGTTGATAGTCGAATGGCAGGTCGCTGTCAGAAATATATAATGACATGCATAACACAGTCTATGCCACCATATGCACCCGGAAGCACCTATTCACCTTTCACAAGCCATGGACAGGACCAGACCAGTATATATTACTATCATGTGCTTCTACACTACTACTGATATGAGTTACACATGATGAAATCCAGGGTCTTCCAGCCACAGGTACCTAGGTCCCCTAGCTGACGAGCATATCCCAGTCAGAGAGCTTGCTACAACTCCCCAATGCAACCTAGTCGCCCCCGATCATATGGGAAATAAGATGAGAATTGCGGCAAAAGTACGATGCACGGGGTTGACGCTAGAAAATGCCATGCCGGTCGAGGGGGGGCTGTTAGGATGGATCGATGTAAAATGGGAAACTGGGTGCTTCCCAGAGAGACGGGGGCCAAAGGAGAGCGATTGTTGGCTAGACAGATGGCGCTCAGACCAACGGGGGGCGGATCCAACTCAAAAGGGGAAGCGAAGAGAAGGAAAAGTCTTTGCGCTTGAATGAACGGAAAACGGCCAAGGCGTTGTCAAGAGGAGGTGTCGCTCCATCAATCTGGACGAGTCAGTAAATTCATGCATGATTCATGGGTTTTGTTCAGATGCTTGGGTCAGCCATGTTATAGTTTGGCTTGGTTTTGTTTCGTTTTATTTTATTTTATTCAGGTTCTTCAATTTTTTTTTTTTTTTTGTTTCTGATTTAAGAAAATCGAGAAATCAAAATAACCTTTTCTCTGAATAAGTTTAGAGGATCATCAAGGAGGCGTCGATAATAATAAACGATCATCTAGGACGAGGATGCTGTCAGTAGTAGACACGACGTCGACACTACGAACTTAGTGTGCCACAGGCAGATAAAAAAGGGTGACCCGCAATCACATGCCGTCAGCCCACTTCGCCCTCCAAACTTCCAAACATCTCATTTGCCTTTCCGGATTCAAACGTCCATCAAATCTTCTCGCGCGCCACGGACGATAACGCAATGTGCTGGAAGGTCCAAAGATCATTCGATTTTGTGACTTCACCTTATCTCCCCCTTCCAAGGAACCAGTCCGTTTCCCCCCATCATGTCTGGCCGACCCTCAGGCAACCAGGTTGAACAATATTCCCACGACTCAAGGCCCCGGTTGGCTTCCTTGCCCAGATGACGATCGGGCCGACCCTGCGAGCAAATAAGAGGATGCTGGACTATCGCTGGGCGATATTCTAGGCCGATGAGATGCAAATGATGAGTCGGGCCTTTAGCCCTAGTGTAACACTATTTGATTCGATTTTATTTTTCATTTTGAATTTTTTGCCCCTCCGCTTGCGTTCAGTCAATTTACGGATCCGCTATCACATGCTTTTGTGCTTCTTATTACTTATTATATTATCGTCCATTCTGACGAGCAAAATTCGATCTGATGTGATGGTTAAGTACATCGAAAGCTAATAAATACCTATCCTTCTGTCCTGGCCCTTTTTCTTGAACTGATTGAACTTATCTTGACCGCCCCCCCCTTCCGTTCTTCTCCTCCCTTCCCTCCAACCAAGCTTTCTTATACAACCTTTTGCTCTTCTCCTACCAGTAGAACTTGACCTCCCTTATTCTCCGATCGTTCGTGGCTTACATACTCCTACTACTACCTCCTCAGGTATGCGATGCGATGCACCTTGCCGATCCTCATCCAGCTCCATCCCATATACTAACCCTCCACCCTCGATAGTAACCGATGCCTCACGCAGAGCCAAAAAAGATGGGTGAAAACGCTGTCAACGGCGAGAAGGTCCACTCGCACTTCCTGGACGTAAGCCATGCCTCCATCGCGACCCTTCCTGGTCCATCACTCACCCTTCATCCAGCATCTTACATCCTACCCCGTCGTCTCCGACTCCATCACCGTCTTCAAGAGCAACAAGTACGGCGCCAAGTCCATAGAGTACGCCGATCAGAGCTATGACCGCATCGCTAAGCCCTTCCTGCCCTACTTCTCCAAACCCTACGGCTACATCGCCCCCTACCTGGCCCGCGCAGACTCCCTCGGCGACCAAGGACTGTCTCAGATCGACTCGCGATTCCCTTTCATCAAGGAGGACACCGAGAAGCTCCGGGGCACCATCTACGACAACGCCACCTATCCCGTGCGCCTCGTGGGCGATGTCAAGTCCCACGTATTCGACACCTACGGCTCCGAGTACAAGAAGTGTGGCGGCGACGGTGTGGTGGCCAGCGGCAAGGCGCTGATCACGACCAGCTTGGTCCTGTCGCAGGAGTCACTAGGCCTCCTCAGCTCCTTGCTGCAGGCCAAGAAGGAGCAAGTGAAGGACGTGGTCAACGACAAGACCGATAAGGCCAACAACTAGAGATGGATGGTGTTTAATTTTCAATGGAGGGTTCTTTGTCTAGCAGGCTTTTATGTTTAATTTCTGTTTCTAGAAGGGTGTCTTTATCTGTTTTTCTGCGCAGCTACTTGTATTCATTTCTTTTCATATCTCATGGCCACCGGTTCTTTGATACACTACCCGACCTCTATGATATCAATACCCAATGGAATCTCATCTCGAACCAAACCGTAACCAGTCTACTAACACAAAGCCAATCAACAAGATGGGTTTGAGTCAAAAGCAATATAAACAAAACAAGGAAAACAAACAAACACCAACTTGGGAACCAACGGTGCAACAGTGGGAAAAAAAAAAAAGTTCCATCAACTGATCCTCGCAGATCACATGTGATCGAACATGTGACTGCCTAATCGAGCTCGATCACGGTCCATCCGAGAGAAGCCTAGCGCCATATCCACTCGCGTCGCGTCACTAAATTAGCCAGGATCAATATCTTGATAACTCGATAACGATTCGAATCGACTCGACCTCCATTCAACTCAATATTCCCCCACTCTAACCCAATACACTGAGAAAAGACCTCAAAGCAAAATGCCCCTCATCCGCAAACGCCGTGCCGTAAGCCCTCCCCAATCTAACCCCATCAAAAGAACCACATTGACAAACTCAACCCCAAGGATCCCCCACCCTCAGACTCCTCCGAACCAGACGCATCATCGGGCTCAGAGCCAGAACAAGACCAAGGGCGAACCCCCCAACGCCGCCGTACCTCCAACCACACCCAAGCGTCACCCTCCGATAGCGACGACGATGCAACCCATCACCCAAGCAGCACCGACGTGATGGTGAAGAAGATGGTGCGACTGGCGCTGGCCAGCGAGTATGCGCGGCTGCCGATTCGCCGGACGGAGGTTGGTGTCAAGGTGCTGGGCGAGCAGGGGGCGAGACAGTTCAAGGTGGTGTTTGAAGCGGCGCAGAAGGTTTTGAGGGAGAAGTTTGGGATGCAGATGGTTGAGTTGCCGGTGAGGGAGAGGGTCACGATTCATGATCGGCGGGGTGAGTTCTTTCCCTTCCGTTCCGGGTTGGTTGTGGAGTGTGAATGGGGGCTAATAGACATGGGGAAATGCAGCGGCCCAAAAAGTCGAAAAGCCCTCCTCAACGAACAAATCCTGGATCGTGGCTAGTACATTACCGGCCGAGTACCGACGTCCTGAGATTCTGCCGCCGACCAAAGCCCCGTGGGAGAGTACCTATACTGGATTATATTCGTTTATTATCGCCGTCATCATGCTCAATGGGGGATCATTGCCGGAGCAGAAGCTGGACCGGTATTTGGCGCGGACGAATGCCGATACGTATACGCCGGTTGATCGCACGGATCGGTTACTGGCGCGGCTATGTAAAGAGGGGTACCTGGTTCGAATGCGGGAGATGGATGGTGGCGAGGAGGTGATTGAGTATATGGTGGGACCGAGGGGGAAGATGGAGGTTGGGGCTACAGGCGTGGCGGGGTTGGTGAGGGAGGTTTATGAGGGTGGGAACGCTACGGCGGAGCACAGGGAGGATTTCGAGGGGCGGTTGGCGAGGAGTTTGGGGATGAAGCTGCCTGAACCGCATGAGGAGGAGCAGGAGCAGGACGGGAATGCGGAGGGAGAGGGGACCCGGGAGAGACCGACGCAGAGTCGGAGGAGAGCGGAGGATGAGGAGGATGAGGATACCGATTGAGATTTTTACATAGTGGTCATGTTGATGTTGTATTTATGGCTTTTTGTTTGATACCCCAGCAATGGTACCGATATTGGATGTGGCACTTTCCAATAGTTATTTCATATGAATGTTCTGCCGTCAAAGAGCTAGAAGCAAAAGTTAACTAACCGAACAGATTTATACATCCACACTAGAGCAAGGCGCATATGTAGGGCTGACACAACTTGAGCTCAATATACAGAAACTCCCCAATGCTACTCTCATAACCAGGCGAAGAAGATACCATGGATGCTGACGGAGTCATGCCTCCAAATTGCTGATGCTTGAACGAGAGTATGAATGAGATGGACGGAGTGTTTGTCAACGTGTTCAGTGTCCATGTCTAAGAAATGCCACTGTCTTTGTTGAATCAAGGCTAATGGCAAATATTAATGGCCAGCCTGAAGGGTACATGAGACCCGAAATCTGTTTCAGCGATAGTGATGTGAGGGAATATGTCACTTCACGATTCGAGTTCTCGAGCTTCTTGGCTATCCCAGCCCTGGAGGCTGTCAAGCACCCCACTGACAGCCACCAGGGCCACCAGACCAAGGAGTAGTTAATTATACTTATATTACATTCATGAACCAGGTGGACAGGCAGGTTTCGTATATCGAAAATCTTCCCGCATTGGGTTAGGAGAGCCGGTTGTTTCAGAGTGGGACATGTAATCTTACTCTCGAGCCCTAACTGTCGTCCATCTACCGACGGTGGGTCTGGCATACTTACTGTCTGTTAAGCACCTGCAAGCTTTTCCCACCAATCTTTTACTGATGCCATGGTTGGCCAGCGGCAGTTGATTCCCGGACAGACTCCGTGCATTAATTACAAGGCCCAATATAATAATAGGGGCTGTGAGATCAATGGGGTTTTGCAGTGAACACCGACGTTTAAACTAGACGACTTAACGGGACTTAGCTCAATCAACATGAAACCGAAGCCTTCGCCTTTCTCCATGGCTTCAAACATAGCCTACAAGCCGACGCTTTAAAAGCAAATCACACCCGGTCACTTCGTCTCTTCAATCCATCGCTGAAAGATCTGGAATCTTTCGCCTGGACCATACATTCGTTCATTCATTCATTCGCTCATTGACTTGGCGGGATCCTTGAATTCTTTCACTTCTACATACATCCGTCTTATACCATACCATTTTACCACGATGAAATTCTCTTCTTTCCTGGCTTTGACAGCCTTCTTAACCGGCACTGCCCTCGCCGGACCCCACGGCCAAGGCCTTACAGCTCGGCGCTTCCAGGGCCCCGGCTGGCTCGGCGAAATCGACATTGACAGTCTCTCTGAAGCGCAAGGCGAAGCGCCTAGCGCGCAAATCACCGCCGCACCGCAGGCCAAATCCAAGGCCATCGCTCACAGCCAGGCGCAGTCCGAAGACAGCTACCTCATCAACGAGAACTGGGCGGGAGCGGTGCAGGAAACGGCCCCGGCGGCCAGCGCGACGTACAGCTACGTGGCAGCGACGTTCACGCTGCCCTCCGTGACGCCAACCGCGGCGTCATCATCATCATCATCATCATCCGAAACACAAGCGGCGTCCTTCTGGGTCGGCATCGACGGGGCCACATCCGGCGACGCCATCTGGCAAGCGGGCGTCGACATCTACGTGCAAAACGGGCAGCCGTCCTTCGCCGGCTGGTACGAGTGGTACCCGGCCAACTCGGTGGATATCGACCTGGAGTTCAATTTCGGGGACGTGGTCTTCGCCAGCGTCGAGTCGACGTCGAACAGTGAGGGCGTGGCGGTGATCGAGAACTTGACTACGGGCAAGAATGTCACGGTCACTGCCTCTGCTCCGGCGGCGACTGCTACTTTGACCGGCCAGAACGCGGAGTGGATTCTGGAGGATTTGGCGGTTGATGGTGATGGATTGACGTTTGTGGACTTCGGGGAGGCTACGTTTACGGGGTGTGTTGCTAGGGCCGGTGGGAAAGAGTATGGTCTTGATGGTCGGCTCTCTATGCGGTGCAGGATAGCTCCAGCAATACTGTCCAGGCGGTTCCGACTATTGTTAGTGATTCGGAGTTGAAGGTTACGTATCAGTGATTGTGTGTAGGTGGGGAAATTTAATTCTCTGTTGTTGATATGCTGAGATATGGAAAGGGGCTTGTCTAATTCAACAATTGTATTAGTATGTCTGATTGATTCCAGGAGCAAGCTCTGTGATATACGATGCCCCCCCTGTTTTACTAAACACATAGACATAGTATAACTGACTCTTTGTATATAACGCTTCGAAATAAGGATAAGCACTAGTAGATCGTAAGGCAGCCACTTATCTGGAGGTAGTATAGTGCTTCATAATGGTGTATTGCTCTGTCCACTCTGACTTCGTCGCTCTATATTTTGACCACTTGGAAGTCTCCAAGGAACTGCTGGGTTAGTTTACGCCTTTCCTAAATGGCCAGAAAGTTGTACTCGAGTACAACTTTCAGCCCTTTTTCGCAAGGATCGACGCTGCGCAATGACCCAGTCAAAGGCCACATCGATCGCTTTCTTCTTTGATGCCAAGAGCCTAGTTGCCAAGTCGATGGCCTTCGGCCTTATTGGACGGAAATGAGCAAGGGGGTTACTATGCTTCAGTCTGCTCTGCAAATCGGAAGCTTCGCAGTCGGTTACTGGTATGGGGGATTTAGTAGCAGTGGGTAGCAGTGAGCAACAGTGAGCAACAGCGTAGAGAGTTCACCGATATTCTTACTTCCGGACCCCGGCGCGCCTTAGCCCTGCCTATAATTGAGACATCGTTGATCATATTACCCAAGCTACAAATCAGATGCAGTGCCTCCTCCCCTAAATAAGGGTTAATTTTCGACACCGTGAGCAACAGTGAGTAATAGTCGGGAGTACCAGGGAGAAATAAGGAATAGTAGAGACTATCTTCGTCAGTTATTAATAGGATCGAATAGATTCAGGTGGATATAATTGGGGCAGGAAAAGTAGTGATTGGTAAATGTCTTGCAGGGACTGCAATCAACGGCGACTGAAAAGCGTGGCTTATAAGAAGGATGGAGGTCCTGCGGTATTCAGCCCATTCTGAATCAATTAACCATCCCTCTTACTCACCATGCTGGCCTAAGTGTTCTTTTAATTCTTTCCTGTAGCTGTATCCTGATCTTTCCTTGCCATTGACATGGAGTTTATGCCTGATCTCGCGCTCTCCGAACGGTTGCAAAACCTGAAATGCATCCGGTGTCGAAATGATAAGAAGGGGGTATGTCGCCTTGTGCAGTAAACTACTGTTTCGATTGCCTTTCGTTTAATGGTTGGCAGATGCTAACGATCGTTAAACCAGTGCGTTCTGCCTGGCCGCTCATGCCCACATCAGGAGTGTGATCGTTGTTCCAAGTGCCATAACACTTGCGCAGCTACGATGACCACCAATCAAGAAAAGCAACCGCGTCAAAACACTCCTCCAGAACAGCCACCACCGGACAGGGAAGGACAACACCATCCAGGGCTTCAACTGGCGATGCATGAGGTTCAACAGCCCGACGGGGCGGCACCGGGGAAGGCGGCCGTTGTGACCTCTTCAAATCCAAGGTGTGCCCGTTTCTTTGCTACACTGATGGAAGCTCGCTGGAGGTATTTTGGCCTTTCGTCATTATCCCAGACCACGTTCAACCTAGCCGGGCTGTTTATCGAGCTCGAGGCTTCAAAAGCCAACACTGTCTACTGCACTTTGCAATCTCGCATTGCTATGGTTGAGCTGGGCCGGCAGTATATGACTTCACTCGAATATGGAGTCTCAAGAGGCATGAGCGAGGAGGCTGCCAGAGCGTATATCTCTGGGAAGGTCATGGTTGACCTTGGAATGATAACTGAATGCACTGATACGCGAACCAACGAGGGTGAAATACTCAAATTGATTGAGGAATTTGACAGGAGTATTTCCCGCGCATTGAGATGGAAAGAGCTTTATGACGAGATTGGAGTCCTTGAGGTCTTTCTCATTGGGGGAGAACCTGCGGTCATCGATGATGGAGAGGAAATTCCTAACCCTGATTTCCCCTTTGAGAGTAACGAAGAATATTACTCTCCACTTGACCGACTTCTGCTGCCGACTCTGTGGCTGAAGGAGACTTGCTTGAAGCTCAGTGGAGTGGTGGACATGATTCAGCGTTTACGAAGGCTGGACCAACTGGCGGTACAGAGGGCTTTTCTGGCCGAAGAACTCGAGCGACGCATCATGAGCGTCCTGGGTGGCCCTGAGAATCTGTGTGAGCGTCCTGGAGGCGACTGCGGCTGTTCCGCTGATGACGACGAGAGCATGCCTGACGTAGAGGCATGCTAAGACTTGAACGCGACGATACTCGACTTGTCTTGAAGCACCGGTGTGCCTAAAATGTGATATATGCTATGGGGGCATACCTTTTTAGCTTTCTACAGTTATACTGCCCCCCCTTCCCCCCCTAATAGGATGAGTCGCTTGGTCTATTCGTCCAGAGTCGCTTCTAGAGACTCTTTTGGCAGGATGGTTGTTCGGCTTAGTGGTGGAAAAAAACTGAGGACGAAGAATTGCGTGTATCTAGTTTAGCCAGGGAATATTCTTTTTCATTTAATCCGTTATTTTACTCTTACTTTATTATTCCTCGAGCCCTTGAATAGGAGACCTAAACCTTGAGGGCCGTTACTTGCATCATGTTTGTAAGGCCTCCATTTTCTCTGAATGAGAACGTCTGCGGAGAAAACAAAAAATAGAGTACAGCCCTCTCTGGTTCTGTAAGTAATCCTTCTTAGTTACACCGATATTGGGTCCAGCCTTATTCGTGCTTCTTTGTTGTCTCCTTTGTTGCTTGGGCTAAGACATGGCCTGGAAATTAACACAACGCTCCTCCCTTTACATCTGTCCTTAGAAGAGCTGTCCCACCAGATGAAGCTTAGACATTGCCTATTCATCGGTATATCATCTGCGCCGAAGTCTCAGTTCGAACTAGAGTTTGCTTTAGCGATAGGAATAACAGCAAGATTCATGCCGAGGGACTGCGTTGCAGCCTCAGAGAAACCCTAGTTTGGCTTCTTGCGAGGGCAATACTGTAGATAGGGGGACAGTTAAGATGTAAGCTCATCTCTAAGCCTTACTCATGGTTGTGCTTGTTAAATTGACTGCGCATATAGCATATCCCTGGGCAGTCACCCTTCCAAAGCCCTCCAGCGACAATCAGATGCAGCAGTGGTCTACATCTGCATGATACATAAGCTATTCGAAAACTTTACTGGACTGATCTGCCGACATCGAATAGCAGCCTAAGGAATAGACTCTACGAGAAATCTTGTTCAAGGCCGGGCGCAGCTCTTTGATAGAGCGGTGATTGAAGCTTTGGCCAGGCATGACCTACATTCTCGACAGGTCAGATGACCAGCTCACAGGATGAGAATGGCTTAAAGATGAGGCATGATGAACGACTCTGATTCCAAGGCAAGGAAAGTACGGATGTCAGATAGCTCATGATGTCACCGTTTGTGCTGACGGCCCTGAGAACTCGTGGGTATAAAAGATGCTGATATTAACTTAGCAAGGATTACCTACGCCAAAAGCGTTGGGTATCAGAGGAAATCCTCAGGCGAATGGATTTGACACAGCACCTCCAATGAAGAATGTTCGGTCATTCTCGCTTACCAGCGCATAGAAACGGTCGTTATAGGGCAATGCGCTCAGATGAATGATGAAACGATGGCGAGGAGGATCGGGTCGTATCCAATGTCTACGATATCTGGATTGCCCAACTTCGAGTTTTCCATCAGGTTTCAAGCGATAGTTGGGTAGTCTTGATCAAACACCTTGTTAGGACCATGATGGCTGATTCGCTTCCCACGACTATGCTCGCCTGATGTTGTCCACGTAGCGTGGCGCAGCCGCAGCCCTCACAAGGCGATTATCTGAACCTTTGGATTGAGGGTACCTCATCCATAAGGCCCACGTCCTCGCTGTATGTCTCAGCTGAAGCATAGTCTATGTTGACCTCAGTATCCTATTCCATTCCGTTATGATGGCTTCCTGGAAAGAGAAGAGAAACAAGAGCGCTATGAGAAGATTTCGAGGAACGATTCGACCTCAGCGAATCATCCCACCAAGTAGAGGTGAGAGAGGTGCGATAGATGAACGAACGCAGGGGTAACATAAATGGTAGATCACGGCCTCCTAGACACGGCTGCACATTCATCTGTCATTTCCGTGTTTCCCGCTTGCTGCCAGTCGACAACACGGATTAGCCCTAGCATGCTGTGGTACAGGGCATGGCTAAATCGACGGGCCTCGCAGCTGTCATTGGATCTTGCAACGGCTTTGCCAGCTTTAGCGGAAGTGAATGGATTGGTCGAAGGATCCAGTCTACTTAGAGTGTATCTCGGAATTGCGCGAATAATGAAAGAAGGCAAAGCCCCAAGAGTTGATGATATCGTGGCGCAACTGCAGTCGTCGCATGTATTCCGTGTGGTACCTGTGGAGCAGACATGCTTTCAGCGTGTGCTTGTTTTCACTGTTTTAGGATGACAAACAATGTTATGGGAGTCAACGTGGGACCCGGCCAATCCTGCGCAGATGACAGTTGCACAACTGACGGACGGTTACGAGAGTCGGACTTTCATGGCGTATACTCAAGATCATCGATGCGCTCGGCTCCCAATGCACGAGTTCCTTCTTGGCTTCGGGTACTTACGCCCAACGAAAAGCACAGACTGTCAGAGTCCCGAGAGCTTTGCGACAGTTCATGCCAAGCAGTTCAATATGTCCCTTCTTGCAACCATTGGCGGGATTCAAATTAGGTGGATAGACACACTGGGCGCCCATCTGGAGTTTGATCACCGTACCAAAACATTGTTCCTCTTTCGGTTTCCTTCGTTTTGCGCAGCAAATCTCGAGAAAGAATCATCGGGCGAGAAATGGGTGCGAGGAGTCATACATGGGTATGTATTTGCTACTCTCGCGAACCCTGATGCCCGTGTCGTATGGCTTACGGTAAACTGTTTCTGAAGCTGTACCGTTCCAGCTGGCGATCCTACCAACTGGGCCACCGCTGAAGATGTGACAAGCTTCCTATATGAGGTCATCCTATCATATCGGCTACTTTTTGGACTCTCAGCGAAGGGGCGACAATTCTACCGATCACTACGTCCATTTAGTGACCTTCCGCCTGACCAACATGATCCCCTTCTTGGGGAACTATGCAGCTCCCGGACTCTGACAACAATATCCGTTGACCACCATGAAGACGTTTTTAGTCTTGTCTCTGACTTTCCGATTCTCCACGGCCGATTTGAAACCCTCCAAACGCATCTGGCATGCCCGAAGGCACGGGGCCTGATACAGTTATGGCGGGACAAGCGAAGTACGGAAGCATGGTATACGTTCTGGGCTGTTGTGCTCATTGGAGGGGTCGGATTGTTCCTCTCATTCGTTCAGACTGTTCTTCAGATCATGCAGGTGCTGTATAGTGTGCCTTAGAACTAGGGGGACGGGTAAACGACGCAGGTGTACTAGATGGGAAGGCGTGATATGTTGGTTAATTGTTTCCGAGTTCACGAGCAGCTCTCTAGCATGAGCACTGTATTTATGGATCATTTTTCTGGCAAAATATCACTGTGACATATAGAACGTGTTATAGAACTGAAACGTGTTGCAGCATTATCATCGCATACACATCCAGAGAGCTCTTGGAGACCCGGCGTAGGGTACTGTGCTATGTGGTTGCGAGCAGCTTGGATAATCACGTATGGCGCACCCTCGCGGACGATGACGAAGCGGCGTATACACAGCTTGTGGCGTGGCTACTTTGGTGATAGATTTTGCGTATTCTTACTAGCCTATGCCAATTAATTTTCACCATTATGGCTATAGCACTAATCGGCAGCTCTACTACTAACGACCGTAGTTTGCGTTGTTTTCAAGATACCTCCCACCACGCGCCTTTCTGGAGACATTTCGGCACCCACATTCTCGTCAATCTCACTGCTACTCTCAAGCCTCCCCCTCTCGGCATGAGCCGTGAACGATACCGTTGCTCCGTACGGCGTGAGCTTCACTTCATCAGACTGGCTGCGCGTAGACACGTCATGGCTGTGCAACTCCTCGATCCCATACTGGTCCCGTCTGTGTATCGAGAACACCCGACGACTACGCCTGCTGCTGGTCCACCGACCTGTCGATCTCCTTCCATATAGTCCGTGTGAGCGCGAGCGTGACTGCGTGTATTCGGATAGTTTGAGAGCTCTCGTGGCAAGAGGCTTAAGGGACGGGACGCAGGCGGTCAGGATTCCAACATTGAATTGGGCACTGGAGATCAATAGTCAGTCATCTTGTCTGTAAGGTATATGGAGTGCAAAGGAGAGAGAAACGTACAGGCCCCAGAAGAGAATGGAGTCATTGCTGGAAGGAACGGGGCGTTAGCATGTCATGCACATGAAGTTGGACGGTGATGTAACTTTGCAACGTACAAGAAGATGTCCGTCTCATTGGGGTATGCGAGTTGCGCTACTGCTTTGATGACGCCGAGACCAACTGTGCTGTTTATTTTTGTTAATTGGGGGTGTTTTTTTCTGATTGGAGATGGAACGGGGGTACAGACAAGTAGCCGAGACTGAAGACGCCGATTAGATACATGCGGACTCGGCGTTTCATGCGCAGATTCCAGACGATCGGGATCGGGATCGTTGCGAAGAGGACGTCGGTGAAGATGTTGAAGGCTGTCACTGGATTGGCGGAGAGGTTCTTGGATACGCGTGGTCATAGTGGAGACATACATGTATTTATTAGCGCGAAGACGACGAATAGGTGTACCGAGTAGCACTTCGCGTCTTTGATGCGCGTATCCCAATGTGCCTGCATTGGTTTGCAGTGGAGGAAGAATGTCATTGCGCCCATGAAGCTGTATGCGGCGACGAATGCTGTCGAAGTCATGATTAGCCTGCCCCTATATCTCATATGAACGAGAAGCCTGGCATACCAATACTTGTCCATAAAGACATGGTGTACCATCGGGTCGGGCTGAACCGCAGCAAATTCAAAGCGATAGATATCTTGAGCAAGGCGATCCCGGTAGCCGAGCAGATAATGACCTGCCAGAACGCCGCTTCGCTCAACTTCATTCTATCCATGTCGCCTAGGAATTTGATGTGGTGGCCTAGGCCGTGACATGCCTTGTAGACGTAGAGAACCCAGCCGCCGAGGGAGCAGAGCTGTGCAAGGTTCGTTAGTAATTCTGCGGTGCGCGGTGTAGTGCACTGAGTTCATTCGAAGTATTCGATTTTAATGCGACGCTCAAAAGCAAGACAATGTAGAGAGAAGTGCATACCGCCGCGAGAGCCATAGTCCAGTCATCGCACCCGGAACTCCTGACAATCTTCACCCGAACATATAGACGGAGACAGACGACAACAACGGCCAAGACCGTCAGTGCCGTCTGCACCCCGATAATGATACCGAGATGGCTCTCATCAGCCACCACATCTCTGGGGTTGCCCGTAGGTGTCGGCATTTAAGGAGGGATTGAGGTTGTTACAGGAACCGACATTGAAGGCGTGGCAGGTGAGAAGAGACACCTCATCATCGGAGATGTGTAACTAGGGCCAACATTGTTTCTTTCGGTTGTCGCAGGGATTTAGATTAGAGGGAGGGTAGGGGAAGGCCCTGCAGAGAGGCATGTGCGAATGCCGGTAAGCAGTGGTTACAATGGATACGACGGAGGCATGGAATTAATCAAAGTTTCTCGGCCGCGTTGTAGTTTGCCTCGTAGATGCTTGGATTTAGATCCTGGTCGTTGATTGGATTTCTACATGTGTACGTGGCTATCTGGTATTTAGCCGATTCCAGGACGTTGAGGACACGCTCTCTGGAACCTAGTCACACCATAGTTTGACTCTCGTTTGTGATATGCCAGTATACAAGGAAACAGCACCGCACGATCATTTAGACCGAGATTAATAGACTCGGGGGCTTTGTTTTGGGGGGGGGGGAGGGAATGACACTTTTCGGTAGAGCGAATATATGGCAAGCCTAGAGGTAGCCCTAGCCTCTCACCTCCGACACCAATGAGAATGGACTACTCCAGCCCAGTTACCTAATTTTGGCCCCATCAGCAATCAGTATCATCCAAAGATCTTTCACCGTACTCCGTCCTCCTTACGTTGCCGTCCATCTCGGTCCGAGCTTCCCCGGTGTTATGGTGGATCCACTGCCACGGCCGGTTCTCTAGTTGTCCCGTAGGATAGTCCCACGCCATGATCCTACTGTCTCGGATTCTGCGGGACAGAACACGGTTCATTATGCGGCTAAGCATGTCGAGACCTGCAACGATAGGGTAGAGTAACGAGACTAATACCGATCCCTGTAAGGGGCTGTTGGCCCAGAATAGCCTAAAAACTGGTCTAATTTACCGCACAGGGCGTGCTAGACAGGTTTAAACAAAGGTCTCCGCGCTACTTATATGAAAGCTGGGCCGACTGTTTCACCATATTATAAACTAAAATGTCGCTTAACGGATATATATGGCCCGGCGGCAGGCCGTGCTGTAAAGTTGGGGACACTATGCGTTTAGTATTATGCACCGCTCTTTAACGGCCCATTGCCCTCAATATCGGTAGTCGACCATGGACGAGACTGCCGTTCACCATGAAATGTAATATAGTGAGGGTCGCCCCCTATGACAATTATATAGCGCCTGCCGCCACCTTCTGGTCAGATTAGTTCCTCACATTGAACCTAACGATCGGCGGTGCCCCTCCTTGCAAAAATTGAATTTCCAGCTTCCTGGGAAGCGGCATACTCGTCAAGATGCTGTCCCTGACAACATCCATCTTCGGCCTCTTAGCTGCAGTGCCGCTGGTCGCAGCGGGCTCATCACCAAATGTCCTCTACAAAGATGTTGTGGTTGTGGGTGGCGGTGCCTCTGGTGCCTACGCTGCCGTTCGTATCCGGGACGACTTTGGCAAAAGCATCGCCCTCATTGAGAAGCAGGATATCTTGGTGAGCAGACGAAGCCCCTAGCATCAATTACAAAAGCACGCGACAATGGCAATTTGAAAGCTGACGCGTCTTGAATGGGCAGGGTGGCATGGTCGACTCGTACACCGATCCCAAGACCGGCAAGCCCTATAACTATGGTGTGATGACATTCCTCGAAGCTGGAAACGCAACAGGCTTCTTCGATCGCTTTGGCATTCCCGTTGCAACCCCATCGACCGTCAGCGTCTCCACGGACTACATCGACTTCAAGACCGGAAATCCTGTCAACTTCACACTGCCGCCGATAGCAGACCAGATGGCGGCGATGGCCAAATTCCTCGAGATTGTGGAGCCGTGGGAGCATCTCATGCAACCTGGGTATGGCAACTTCCCAGAGCCAGACGCAATCCCGGAGGACCTTCTGATCCCCTATGGCGATTTCATCACCAAGTATGGCTTGGAAGCCGCTATCCCCCTGATGTATCAGTCTACCGGCCTGGGACTGGGCAACATGGCGAAGGAAACTACCATGTTCGTGCTGCAGGGTTTCGGGGCCTCCATGGCGCGCGCGTTCGTGGGGAAGCAAAATCAACTCGCGCCCTCCTCGGGTCGGAACCAGGACTTGTACGATGCCATCGCGGAGGATCTCGCCGACGACGTTCTGTACTCCAGCACAGTAATTGAGAGCCACCGCAGCAACTCCAGCGTCATCCTCACGGTCAAGAACCACAAGACGGGTGAAACCACCCGGATCCACGCTCGGCGTCTCTTGCTCGCCATCGAGCCAACCGCAGCCAACATGGCTCCGTTCGACCTGGACCGCAACGAGAAGAACGTTCTCTCCAGATTCACCTACACCAACGAGTACACCGGTATCGTGAACAACGCGGCCTTTGCCGTCAACCAATCCTATTTCAACCTGCCGCCAACCGCCGCGCCGAACAACTACCTCGCCCTGCCCGACGCATCTTTCACAGCTCGCATTGACTACATCGGCGGCGACAACCTGTTCCGAGTAACCATTGTCGGCAACAACACTCTCGACACGGCGGGTGCTAAGAGACTGGTCCAGAACGACTTCAACACACTGCTGCGCTCGGGTCGCCTGGCGGAGACGAGCGACGGCGAGCCGCTGAGCTGGGTGGACTTTGCCACCCACGGCCCCATGCACGCGCGCGTTTCGGTCGCGGATGTCAAGGCTGGCTTCTTCCAGAAGCTGAACGCTCTGCAGGGTGGTCGGTCGACCTGGTGGACTGGTGGTGCTTTTTCGGTTAACTTCCAGACGACGCTGTGGGAGTTTGACGAGCTTCTTTTCCCGGAACTCCTTCAGGGGCTGAACTAAAAGGCTTTCCCGGAGTTGTGATCCAGGTTGCTCCGGGTGTACACGAAGCATCTAGCACCTGTGTCCGAATAACTTCATGTTGTATAGTATTAGGCTAGCGAGTAGCATAATTGTAGAGGATTGAACGAATGATCTGTACATAGTATATTCAATGCACTGAAGCTTAGTTAGCATGTTTTGGTCTAGGAATGTGGTAGCTGGGTCATGATTGTATATCCAGGTCTAGGTCTCAATTATCTACCCAGGTTTTCGGCTCGGTGAAGACACATGATAATCGTTGACGCCTTCATCCCATTATAGAACATAGACAATAGTATAAATCGTGTCTGATAGGCAGGAAGTGCTACACTTACGGGCGGCCATATACTATTCATGTAACTTGTAGGATTGTTAGTTACAATATACCACGGCCTGATATCCAAGGCTCTCACTCGGGAGGACTTAACACTAGCCCCTATCAGGCTAGCTTGAGTATCGTGACCAGCCACGCCGCCGAGAAGCTTCCCTCTTCTGCCATACTACTTCCAAGCATAGAATCATCATAGAACAGAATGGGATGCTCTCGCAGATATCATTCCAAGTCTCGGAACGGGTGTTCACAGTGTAAGAAGAGGAGAGTCAAGGTCGGTGTGCCCCGTCGACCGTGACGTCTCCCTCTCCGCATCTAGCTGCATTTGCACTGGCTATAGAGGAAGACGTTGACCACATGCTGCGATGCTTGTTCCAAGCGTGGGGTGAGATGCGAATATGAAGGCCGATTTTCGGACAGTATGACCATGCCGCTCAACAATGCGGCCGGTACCACTTATACTTTTGTCCAGGATCAGCGCAATGCTCCCAGGTCCCCGCCAGTGTCGCTCCGGTGTAGCCCTCAACCTGTCCAGACGGGTGACAAAGTAATCCATCCTGTCAGGCGCCCGAGAGAGCTTCTGGGGAATATGGCAACGAGCACCCGGCCGATAGACTATGATTTGTTCCACCACTACTTCACCGTCACCGTCTCGAGCATCACCCCGGTTGAAGAACGGCGGCAGCTGATATGGACAGACCTCGTCCGCAACTGTGCTCAATCGTGTGGACACATTAAGTACGCACTTCTGGCGCTATCTGCACTACATCGCGCCTCGGTCTGTCCAGGTCATCACCAGAGATACCTCCATTTCGCCACTGTGTATCAGTGTGAAGCTATATCTCTATTTCGCTCTGGGTAGATGCGTTCCACCCTGGGAATCATAATGTCGTGTTCTGTTTCTCTGCATCATGCATGATTAACGAATTAGGGCTGATGAGTCTAAGGACTGATCCAGTGAGCGCTAGGCTACACGAGGTCGATAAACTAATGCACATCATCTTGATCCGAAAGTTCGTTACTTTGTAGCAATCAACCCCTACGTACTGGACCTCAGATCTCGTGCAGCTTATGCATAGCTCGCTACATACTTCGGAGACCGATACTGCCTCATCAGGTATGTCAGCGGTGCTACAATCTCTTGTGGATTTGAATGAGAGACACACAACCGACCCCGGCGAACGCCAAACGTATGCCTACAACATCTGGGTCCTTCAAGCGAACTCACGCCTGGTAGCCAGTAAGCGAGGCGAGTGGTTCTCGTCATTGATGTGGGCAGTCCACATCTCATCGGAATACATCGAGCTGGTGCACGCCAGACGACCACTGGCACTTCTGATCTTGGCGCATTATTGCGCCTTTGCCATGAACTACGGCCCGCTAGGAGGGACCTTAACTTTGACGAGGATGTCACAATCCACAAAGGGCAACGCGTGTGTGTAGACAGCTACAATATGATGAACCCCGACATCTATGACCAGCCGAAAAAGTACGATGCGTACCGCTTTTTGCGAATGCGCGACAAGCCAGGCTTTGAGAACAAGGGACATCTAGTGGCCACCACCCCTGATCACCTGTCCTTCGGTCATGGCCAGCACGCCTGTCCGGGCCACTTTTTTGCTGCAAACGAGATGAAGGTGGCCCTGTGTCACTTGCTCTTGAAATACGATTGGAAGCTAGCGTCGGGCTGTTCTGTCGATCCGACGGTGGTTGGGGTTTCTCGAAGCGTTAACCCGACGACTCGGCTTCTGTTCCGACGGCGTGAGGAAGATATCCCCTTGGCGTCGTTGGGATTCGACGACGATGTGCTACAGTAGCGATGCACAGGACTCTCGTCGTGCTGTCTACTGTTGTCGGAGAACAGTAAGTTTAGGCGAACAGGATCTACGCTCGTCCGTCGCAAGCCACATCCGATGCGTAAATTGTACCTCCCCTGGCTTACCGCGTCCGCCTGTGGATAGCTTGGCTGACAGGTTATCAGGAACGGCTCGATTGGTACAATTCTTGACTTTTCTTGAAACTTGTTTTGAACATTTGGCTGTAATATTCAGTACACTCAAGAAGCCGGCGGATAAACTAGTACATCTACGTAGGTTTTCTCTATACCTGGGTCTAATTTTGCTCGAGACTCTTGCGCTAGTTTGTTCAGCATCTTCTTGAGCTCCGAGACCGTCCACCATCAAGGCCAATGCGTGGCTTATCTCTCCAGCCTGATCTCCTGGCGTGCACGATCCTTTACCCCTCACCTCGTTTTTTCGATTTAATGCGGGCTAGCCGCGATCAGCTGATGATACGATCTCCACCAGAGCTCCGACATTAAGGCCATCCACTCGCTACCCTTTTCTTTCCACTCCTCCCAAGCTTTTCGGAGTTCATAAGTGAAGCCCTAAGCTATCATGATGGAAACACAGAGCGATCCAGCGACCACACTAAATGAGTCTGGCAGAGAGGAAGGGCATATACAGAGTGAAACAACACCGCTCCTGCAAAAACGGGCCAGCGACGTCACCGGCAAGATAATCAGCACTAATGTCGCCCTTCTAATTGCCGGTCTAAACGGTACTGAGACATTGCTGTTCACTCGTCTTCAACACAAGAACTAACGACAAGCAGACGCCTCTTTGGGAGTCTTAATCCCCTACATTCTACAAACCTACGGCGTCACCCTCTTTCAGCTCTCCCAGATCTACCTCGTAAACTGTGCCGGCTGTCTCACAGCTTCCTTCTCCAATATCCATGTGTGCTCGCGCATCGGCACGGGCGGTACATTGGTGCTAGGGGCAGTGATCCAAACATGTGGGTTCTCATTGATGTACTGGAATCCGCCCTTTGGACTATTTACCGCTGCCTTCTTCTTAAATGGTATGGGCAGTGCCTATCAAGATGCTCAGGCGAATACATTCACAACCACCGTGGACAATGCGCATCGCTGGCTGGGAATTTTGCATGCAGTATACGGCGTCGGGACAATTATCTCACCTATCGTTGCTAATGTGATTGCCTCGCGGACGCCAATTTGGCAGGACTTTTACTTCGTGATGCTGGGCTTGGGGCTGTTAAATTTGTGCCTTTTAAGGTGGACGTTCCGAGAAGGTCTATTCCAGCCCAACAAGAGAAACGCGAGCGGCACAGCCGGCGGGGAATTGAAAGCCACGCTGTCCAATAAAGCGGTTTGGATTCTAAGCGGATTCTTCTTCTTGTATGTCGGCGCGGAGGTTACGTTCGGGGGTGAGTAATTTTCTCATGGACCTAATTAGCAATAAAAACCCGGGAAAGGACATATTAACGATGTTAGGTTGGATGGTTCAATTCATCGTCTCCGTAAGAAACGGTGACCCAAAGCAAGTAGGCTACATAGCTTCCGGGTTCTGGACGGGGTTCACACTAGGCCGTGTGGCTCTCGCAGACATCACACACTATTTTGGAGAACGTCGGATGGTGTTCGTGTACCTCGCTTTAGCAATTGCCATGCAGCTCCTCTTCTGTCTGGTTCCGAACATCATCGTAATTGCTATCGCGGCTTGTTTATTAGGTAGGTTGTCTGGGTCAGGTTGGTTCCTCGACTGGCTGACGGGTCAATGTACAGGATTCTTCATGGGTCCGTTCTATCCCATCGGACTCTATGTCCTTACCCAGGTGGTGCCGGAGGATCTTCGAATTGGCGCCTTAGGTGAGCTGTTGTTTCTATCCCGAGTGGGAATAGACGTACTTATGCTTGTTGGCAGGGCTCTCGGCGAGTTTGGGACAGGCGGGCGCCGCCGCCTTCCCTTTCATGACGGGCGCTATAGCTTCCCGGGCTGGTGTCCAGGTTATGCAGCCGATCATGCTGGGTTTACTCATTGGGATTGGTTTGTTCTGGGCTTTTCTTCCTAGACAACGGGCAATTAGCCTTTAGATGCCCCATATCTCAAGTCATCTTGTCGTTACAATTGGACTAGAGGAGGATGAAATCATCTGGTAAAGATATGCTATTGAATAACGGTCGTAGAAAGCTTGCGGCGAGCAGACGACGGGATAAATATAATGGCAACTTTTGGCTAGTATAAAACAACTAGGTCAAAAGTATAAACTACAACACCCCGGATTCCGGTCTCTGGGGTGCTATTCTTAAATCTCAATATCTCAACGCGATGAAAGGCCCTTGAGCTTAAAATAGGTTCTATAGACTTTGAGGCTCGGTATCAAGTATATCATCCGTTCATGTCTGCGAGATAGTAGAGATTTGCCGTTCATCAAGGTACGCAGTAATGTGCAAAACGCAAATCTGCATCCATATACATACCATAGCAATCAGCCCGTGTCCTGTTTTGTAAGGAAAGCTGAGGAGCAGCCCCGTGCTCCATTTGGAAAATGAGCGAAGCCATTGCAAACATATCCGACGCTTCGGACAAGACAGGCGAAGGACCGGCAACGGGAAGTGGGAGACCCGGAAAAACCAGGTTGGGTTGCCCGCGAGGACTGGCGGCATTACAATTGCAAAGAATGGCCGAAGCCTTGTTGTGAACAAGGATGTTATCAATGCGGACATCTGCATACACGATTCCAAGACTGTGCAGATGGCACAGAGCATCTGTGATTTCACGGTATACTTTAATTCGGCGGGACTGTGGAGACATTATGTCTCCTGCCAAATGTTGTTGATACTTGCGGAGATATACCCCCTTGGGTTGATCGGTGTCAATGGCTTCTATGATATGGGGATGTGAATTATTTTCAATCAGCTGTAGGACAGTGCGCTCGTCTTTTAACAAGTTAAAGTGAAATATTGTTTCTGAAGCGTAATACCAACGATCGCGCTGAGAGGTGTCGCTGCTAGGGGGGTTCGAAAATTCGACAGCTGTTGAGAACAATGCGGTCATTAACTTTGTAGACTTGACCTGCAGCTCCTACCCCAACTATTTCGATGTCATGCTGAGGGTTTAACCGTACAGTGTAGGTTTCGCCTATCGAAGTGCTTGAGGGCGCGTCGGATGGTGTATTCGACTCGAGGTCGTTAGGCGTTTTGGGTGCGGGTGGATGATTGTGTATGAAACGAGATGTTTTGTTAGAAAGAAAGCCTGGTACGTGAAATGACAAGTGGCAGCGTGCTTTCCCTATGTTTGAGAGCCAGATCCAACGGTATAGCAACATCCTGAAGTTACCATGAAGGAGGGGAGGGAGGGCTGACAGCATCGGAGTTTCAGGGGTTAGGTCACACCACACACGTTCCACAAGCATATCCTTTCATAGCTAGACTACTATATGCAACGTATGCTAGTATACATATACGCCTACATGCAGATCTATCAGCGAGACTACGAATTACACCTTTGAACCACCAGAAGCGGAAACCACACAACAGAATGAAGAAAGAGATCCAGAAACGTGACCATTGAAGCCCTAACATGCCAAATCCCCTCTATTGAGAGTCTATATACAATGCTGAAACACAAACATCACCAGCTCGTCAACCCTTTCATCCGATCAAACCCACCCCTCAACTGCGAATCCGGATGAACCACTTTCCCCTGAAGAATCGTATACTTAACCAGCCCCTCACAATGTTCAGGCTTGACCCTCCCCAACCAGATCATCTGCTGTTCCTTCTTCCGATAAATCAAAACATTGGCAGCAAACTTATGCCCGCCAACATGAGAAACAAAGTAAATCCCCACTCCACCGGGCCGCTCATCATCGAGGTCGCGGTATAATCCGTGCCCGCGCAGATGGCGCTCCAGCTCCTTTTTGATCAACGGTGCCGTGATGCCACAGCGGGCATCGCGCCGTTGATGTGAACAGAGGAGGACAACGTAGTCATGTGGACATGGTCGTGACGACAGCCGGGATTCTTGCTTCGGGTTATCAATAAACGTATCGACCACATGTCTCACATCGCCATAGGCAACGCCATCCACGAAAGTAAACGAAGGTAGAAGTAACACCGTCGTCTTCCCCGAATCAATCTGCCCGTTTTCACTCTCTGGTGGTGTGAGGTTCGATGCGGAAACCATGATTCTCTATACCACGATCAACATACAGGCCAAATAACAACCTCGACAGTCACTAAAATATAGATAAAGACTTACTCCCTGCTTCGACTTCCCCCCATCAGACTTGAACGCCTCCATCAGACTCCCCTTCTCCTGCTCTACCTTCCCGACCCAGTCTGTCTTCCCGGTTGCGACGAGGACATGCGCATGGAATTGCTTGATGTACCCGTACATCGGGAGTGTGTTATCGACTTTCACCTTGGACGGCCACTTGACCGTGCAATCGGCGCAGTCTTGGCGACATTCCTCACCATCGATTTTAGGGTCGACGGTGGGGAAGATGTACTCTGGGGAAGCAAGTTTGGTGAGAGTGAGGAGGGAGCGAAACATTTTGTATGAATGGAACTATTATGTCACTGAAAAAGGGACGACTATGATCATAATATATTATAATAAATATTCTTTGAGATTGGATAGGGCTGCTATCCGCCTGATATATGGTCAGATTACGCGTAATATTACTCAGATCTTATAGCTGGATATAGCAATGACATTTGACCATGTTTCTTTGTTATAAGCTTGCCATGGCCTGGACCAATGGCAAGTGTTATAAAGCGAGTGTTGGGCGATTGTATACTCGGTTCCCCCTTCGGAGATAGGTCGCCAAGGACCATTTTCGTCCGAAGACAAGGCTTCACCGAGCCACTCGGCTCCGATGTTTCGGGAATTTATCCTCACGGGTCTTTGGTGCCTGGAGGTGGGGCTGGAGAGAAGACGTGTATGCCGGTAGAATGGCATGTTGGTTGGCTGGGTCAAGTATTCATTGGAAAGACTTTTCTTAGATTTAAATAACCAAAGTGCGTACCACCATTTATTTTACAGACTACTGAACGGGGTAAATAAATAGAAGGTATGAGAAGTTTAGAACTAGCAAGCCGTATATACGCCAAACGCCGCTGAGTCAGGCCTGCCTGTAACTGCATGTAAAGAGTGTAGCGGCCTCCCGTATATACGGAGGGCCGGTAACCTCGATAGTAAACCCCCTTCGCCCACCGCCTCTCGCCATTCGAATTATACAAAACCAATTACAACAAAAACCCCGAAACCTTCCACGCCCGAATATATTTCATGACCAGCTCGCGGTCAATCGGACCCAAACTTCTCAACGTCGCCGAATGCTCCTTGCTGTGTGTTGTATCGAGGATCATTCCCCCACAGGACATGCGCAGAAAGTCTGTCTCAAAAAAGTCGATAAGCCGCACCGCTGGGTTCTCCGATGTCGCAATGTTGGGAGGACAGCTACGGACACGCTGGAGCCATTCATCGTATGGAATGATCTTGGTTGATGGAATGTCCAATGCATCGGAGAGGATTGAGATCATCTCGGGCCAGGACTGTCTCACGGGATTCTCGATGTGGTAGATTGGATACGCAGGTTCGTCTCCTAGTAAGAGATCTCCAAGTGTGCCGGCTACGTCGTTGACTGGGCACCATGACAAGACCTGTTGACACCGTTAGCAAAGATAAGTGAGAAGTAGGGTCAATAGAAGAACATACACCGTCGAGATCCGGGAGCACGCCGAGGGACTGCGACGACTTGAACAAGTGTACCAGGTGCTCCACCGGATTCCAGTACCCGTTGACCTTGGAGCCGGAGATTTGCCCGACCCTCACGGACATGGTGCGGAAGTGCTCTGGATGTCTGTGCAGCGTCTCATCCAGCATCTTCTCACAGATGAGCTTGGCGTCTGCGTACCCCATCGGCAGGGCAGAGGCTACGTCGACTCTCTGCTCTGGGACCCGAGCCTTGTTGGCCAGGAAAGGGTGACAGCCCACAACGGACACGGAGGAGACGAATTGGAACCCGATTTTCTGCATACCCGGTCGCCGTTGACAGGCAGCGTCGCGGCAAAGATCGATCAAATTGCGAATGGCCTTGAATTGGGGCTCGAAGCCACGCGCTGGGCGGGTCATGCTCATGGCCCATGCGTTGTGGACGACGTCAGTGACACAATTGACTAAATGCTGATACTTGGTGACGGAAAGCCCGAGCATGGGCGCTGAGGAGTTGGTTTCAATTGCTTCTACTTTCGACACGAGATTTTGATGGAGCTCCAAGCCCCTTGACTGCAGCGCCTCAAGTTGGCGAGTTGTCGCGTCTGAGCCACTCACTCGGTTTAGACAGATGACTTTGCGAACGTCTGGTTGTGCGGCGAAATGGGCAACCAGATGAGATCCGAGACTGCCGGTGGCACCGGTCACCAGCACACAGCGAAAGGAATCATTATTTGTTTGGGATGTTGAGAGCGAGGTAGGGGCGGTAAAGTCGAGGGTGTGTTTCTGGACTAAGGAGTCCACTACCACTTGACGCGCAGCAAAGTCAGCCGTGGAGATCGAAGGAGCTGGGGGACATATAGATACCAAGTTTTGGCTTTGGGGAGACGCAAGAGCGATGATAATGCGCTGGATCGAATTCTCGGGGAGCTGGCCATCGGACCAGTCGACATGGCCGTATCCGTTGGCACGCAATGTCCGCTGCCAGAGGTCGGGCTGAGCGAGGGCATGGGTGCGGCCGTCATTGAACAGCCACCAGCCTTCTACCAGTCCAAACACTGAATCGACCCATGGCACGGCCTCGGTCATTTCCAGCATGATGAGGAAGCCGTCGGGACGAAGGATTCTGTGGATGTTCTTGGTGGTCACCGCCAGACTGTGAGTAGCGTGTACACAGTTCGTTGCCAGGACCACGTGCTGGGTTTCGAGAAGCTTGGTGGGTGGGGCTTTCTCGATATCAATAACCTCGAAGCTCATCCAGGGGTAGTTCTTGAAACGTTTCCGGAGGCCTGCCACCAGTGAAGGTGAGATGTCGGTGGCGGTATAGCGGACGGGGACACCAGAGCTGGCGAGCAGTGGTAACAGAGCTGCCGTGGTGCCGCCCGTTCCGGCTCCCATTTCCAAGATATTAATCGGCTCCTGTTGCTGTTGTGGGAGCTGGGCTATGAAGCGCTGCCAGAAATGCTGGAGCTGACGAAGCCAGGCCACATTGATTGGTGATTTTCCGTACATACCGGCAGCAAGCTCACGTCCTTCGGCGCTGCCAAAGAGCAGCTGAATGGCTTCTGTTTTACCACTCAGGCAGTCTGCGAGTCTTGATCCGGTCAGACTAGTGAGCTTGTGATCATAGGAATGCTCGGGATATTCGCGCAGGAGTTCTTGGAGCAGCTGCAGAGCGGACTTGGTTGGCAAAGGTACAGCTGTGCGAGTCATTGTCAAGCCATCCAAGTCGACCAGGCGAGCCTTCTCCAATAGACCAGTCAAAACAGCCATGACCTTGTCATGCTTGGGAAGATGGGGGATGCGCTTGATGGTCTGACCCGCTTGCGCAGACTGAAGGGAGCAGCCCAATTGCTCAAAGGCGTCGAGTGTGTGCGCCACGACTAGTTCAGTCAGCTTTGGCTGGACGTAACTGGAATAGCCAGACAAGTTATTTTGCGCGATAAACTGATCGGTCAGAAGCTTGGTTTCAGTAAAAGCATCGATGATGAATTCAGCAGGCAGTTTTCCAGTACTCAGCGCACCGCCGATAATGGCACTTTTCACATCTTCAGCAGGCTCACTCGGCGGAGTTTGGATGCCGCTATCTCCTGAAATCTCTTCGAAGTCATCGCTCAGATCTTCATCTGTCGCGGAGGAGTCAGATGCACCCATGTTGGCTTGAATGCAGTTCACTAAGCTCCGAACATCGGTCATTTGCATGAGCTCTTCGAGTTCGAACTTGATGCTGAACGCCTTCTCCACCTCGCGAGCAACCTCCATGGCTAGCAACGAGTCGATGCCCAGCTCCACGAGATCTGAACCAGGTTGGATATCCTCCGGTTCGAGACCAAGCAAGTTACAGAATAGATCCCGGACACCGTCCAAGACATCACGTCCAGGAGCCTTCTTCGGCTTTGCCTGTGGCCTCTGTGGTGCTGCTGAGCTGGTAAAGGTCTTGGGCTTGGACTTGTTCGCAGGTGTCTTTGCAGGAGGGGAGGCAATAGCGGGTAGCGCTGGAAGGGGCTCCGGAGCTGGAGCTGGCGCTTGCTGTGCAGGCTGGACGCCAGCAAAGCGTCCGAGGAGACGAGACATGCCGGCGATGGACACCTCAACGAAATGAAGGCCAAGTATGACCCATACCAGCTGGCCGGTAGCCGCGTCGAAGGCGAACAAATCGCTTACATATTCCTTGGGAGAGGGGTGATTATGAATCGCGTACACCTCCCATTGTTCCGGTCGCGAGTCCAGTGGGACGTCTGGGGAGCGGATCCACCTTTCAACACGGTTCGATAGGTACATCTTGCCGTCCTCACACTCGGCCATGCAGTTCAAATAGATACCAGCTACTTGACAGAAGGTGTCTGCGAGCCCCACGCTGAGAATAGTTTGTGCTGCGTCTTGCATGACGATGCGACCCGCTGACTCGTTCCTAGTAGCGGCGATCTTTTGCAAGCCCTTATAGGCATCGTCATTGTACTGCACAACGGGTGCAAAGACCTTGTAGATGTTACGGCTGCCTTGAATCACCTGATCCGCCTCCTGTCCATCAAGCAGCGCAAGAGCACGTCGTCGATCTACCAGGCGTTCACATGTTGTAAAGATCTTTGAGGCATCACATGGAGAGCGGAACAACAGCCGCCCTGAAACATGCTGGGTCGCGTTGTCTCTTGCATTGTCGTTGTCTACACTGGTGATGCGGAAGTCCCAGCTAGTCGATTCACTATCAGTTCTGTCCGCATCAAGCCAGACAAACTTAGACTCGTCAAGGCACAGCGGTGCATCGTTCTCCATATTCTCAAGCTCGGGAATCATATCCGAGTCTTCCAGTAGGCTCGCTAGTGCCTCCCTGGCCATAACATGTTGAAGCATGCTAGGGCAAATTGGTGCTGTTTGTGCGACGAGATGAGCACCGACATATTTCTTGAACTCATCCGAGGTGGCATGAATCTGGAAGCGGGCGTGAGTGTTACCACTATCCTGGAAGCCCATGAATGACCAGAGTCCATCCGGCGACTTCGGCAAAGAAGCCACAGGTGCTGCCTCCTTAACTTCCGGCTTCCGGCGCTCTAGCCAGTGTCTCGATTTGGCAAACTGGTACGGTGGCAGGAGGAGAAGGGAATGAGATGACGTCTGTCCGATATGTTCCCAGAAAGACACGTTCATACCCTCCTTCCATAAATTCACCGTAGCATCTGCCATATTCTGCACAGCTCCAGAGCTGGTGATGTTGATCGATTGGAAGGCCATACCGTGGGATCCTGCCGCTCTACTTGCCAGTGCTGTGACACCCGAGCCGGAGCCTGCTTCAAGCCAGATGCTGGCGGGGTATTTCTGGGCCAACCGCTGGACTGCTCGGTCAAAGTACACGGGGTCCCTCATATGGGAGGCAAAGACATTGAAAGCTGGAGGGCCACTGATTGCCTCCTGAGTGGCTCTCTCGTGGGGAATGGCTGGGTTACGGAAGATCAAACCCTCCCCAAGCTTCTCGAGTTCGGGGACTAGAGGATCCACGAGTGCGGAGTGGAAGGCGTGGGTGATATCTAGCTGCTTCACTTTAATTGACGAGAAAGATGGGTCGCTCGAGAGAGTCTGCTTAACGACCTCCATGGCCTTCGATGTTCCCGCTATGGTGAATTGACGGGGACCGTTGAAGCAGGCGATATTGACAGGTGGCTCCGTCGTTTGTGCGGCGTTGGTCTCGCGCAACAGCTTTTGAACGCTCTCTAAATCACCATCGACGGCCATCATGGAGCCACGGTCCGGACCCCAGTTCATCTCAAGCAGACGAGCACGCCCAGCAATCATTCTTAATGTGTCCTTAACCGAGAGCGTTCCAGAAACGCACATCGCGGTGAGTTCCCCGAAGCTGTGGCCAACCAGCGCGGTGACTTGGACACCACTGTCAATCCAACTCTTGGCGCATGCGTACTGCAGAGCGAACTGCATGGTCTGCAACTCGACAATGCTACGCCTGGGAGTCCGCTCAAAAATGGCTGGAAGGATTCCTTCAAGACCGAGAGATAGACATATCTCGTGGCATTGGTTGAGGTAAGTGCGGAGCGGTTTGAATTGATCGTAGGCTTCACGGTCTAGGCCGACGAATTTAGACCTTTGGCCACCAAAGCACAGAATGACTGGACGAGACGACTGTTGTCGTTGCGCGGAGGTCAGCTCGCCCCGTCCATCTGCGAAGCTGGCGAGTTTCACTTCGAGCTCGTCAACGGACGCGCAGCTAAAGATGAGCGACTGCCCGAGCGAGCGGTTCGACTGCTGCGCCAATTGGTAAGACAGATTATCAATAGTGAAGCGGTTGTCATTGGACTTCCTCGATTGGAGGAATCGAACCAACTTTGCAGCGTACGAGCGCAAGGACTGATCGTCTATGCCAGAGAACCAGAAGGGACGCTTGCCGGCAACTGCCTCTCTCACACTACGGCTTTCACCTTCAAGCTGAACATGATCCGCCTGTGTGATGACAAGCGACGCGTTCGAGCCAGAGGCGCCGTAGTTGTTGAGGAGCGCCGCCCGAAAGTCTGTCGCCCACGACCTCAAACTTGTGGCGATCTCGATATTATCCAACGGTGATGCATTCAGTTTGGAGCTGATCGTTTGGAAGCTGGACTGCGGGGGAATTGCGCCGTTTTGAATCATCAAAAGCACTTTGATCAAAGCAGCCACACCGGAAGCACACTCCAAATGGCCGATAAGGCCCTTTACCGAGCCCAGGGAAACAGGCTCCGCGCGACCCTGTCCTCCCAACACCCTGCGAACACTGTCGTACTCTGCGCGATCACCGACCTGTGTACCGGTACCGTGCGCCTCAACAACGGAGATCTGCTTGGGGTCCAGTCTCGCCTTTCGCAGAACGCCGTTGAACACACTGGTGAGGGATTGGACACTTGGGGCGGTGATAGCCGAGCAGTTTGCGTTTTGATTCACAGCAGATCCCCTGATAACACCTAGAACCTGATCGCCATCTTCAATCGCGGCGGATAGCTTCTTTAAGAAAACCGCGCCAGCTCCTTCTCCTCTGCAGTAGCCATCAGCGGCCTCATCAAACGGCTTACACTGTCCGGTAGGGCTGAGAAAAGAGGCACCATCAAGGTTCTGGTACCACTCTGGGCTAGTCATAACGTTGACACCACCAGCAAGAGCAGCATGGCATTCGCCGTTCAGGATAGCGTTGCAGGCATGATGAACAGCCAGGGCCGACGACGAGCAGGCCGTGTCAATGGTAACACCAGGACCACTCCAGCCAAAGAAGTGGCTGATCTTTCCGGCAGCGAAGGACTTGAGGTTGCCCGTCGCGGTATACGCAGTGGGTGTGTGACATGCAACATTGTTCTCATAGTCAGCCACTCCGATACCCACGTAGCAACCAACGTGTTGGTCAATGGCTGCTTTGTTGAAGTATCCGGACTGCTGCACAGCCTGGTAGGCCACCTGAAGCATCATTCGATGTTGGGGGTCGCTTGACACCGTTTCTCGTGGACTCTTCTGGAAGAACTTATGGTCGAAGGCATCCTGGTCACGGACAAAGTTACCAAACCACTTTCTCTTCTTATCGTTCTCGCGCCAGGCAGCGTAATCAAAATTAATGCGGTCTGAAGGCACCTCAGTGCACTGCGATTTGGCCGCGCATATGGTGTCCCAGAACTCGTCCAGGTCGCTTCCGCCAGGGAAGTGACATGCCATGCCAACGACGGCAATGGCGTCATCCTCAATGGGTCCTAATAGAGCACCCAGCGCTGGGGATAATTGGGCCGACTCAAAGTCGATATCGGCAGCATACGCCAGTTTCGGGCCAAGTTTGCGGAGGAACCACTGAGGCACAAAGCGCTGGCTTCCGAAGCAGATAGTAAGAGATGGGCGAGTCGAAGTCGACTCATGCAGTGCTGTAAAAAGCTTGTGCCAATCTGCCTTGTCGGTCAACATTGCTCGGGCAGCCGCATGGTGAAGTTTGTCTTCAAGTTGGAATATGCCACCATCAGCAGATTGCGTGGCAAAGGCGAGCTGAGAAGCGTGTGGGAATTGGAAGGATGGGTCTGAGTCGAAGAGTTGCAAGAGGGAAGCCGCCTGGCTCTTGCGCTTGCCGCAATGGAAGGGCCCACGCAAGGCAGTCTTCGTGAAGATGAAGCCAGCATCTTTTAGCTTCTCCAACAGTTCAGGGGCGTCAGTCTTTAGCACGGTGAGAGTGGCGAGACGGGCTTCGGAAATGACCGACACATATGCCTGTAAGGCCGTTAGTATAGTCCCATCTGTGTCGATCTTATACTGGGTAAAGTACCTCTGGGAAACTGTCCACAATGCTGTCCAACCCACTCTCCAGGGCATGAGCCGTCCACCCAACGGCCAACGACTGCCATCTGTCTCCGTCTTCGTGGTCTGAATCTCCTGCGTCGACCAACGCTCCGATGGCGGTGGCGATTCGAATAGCGGTTGCGCCATGCTTCTGCAGCTCTCCCAGACTCGCGGAGCTAGCCACCGCAGCTGAACTTATGAGTCCAGTGCAGAGACCCACCGTCTCTGTGTCAAGCTTCAGAGCCCCTTGAAGGCTGTCGTTCGATGAAATTCCCGGGTTGATCTGTGTTACAAATTTCGTGTACTGTGCCAATTGCGTCGTCACGACCAACGGGGTAACGAGGATGTTGGGGAGTGGAAACAGATTCGAGGGTAATATGCCTCTTCTAACCCATTTGTCTAGCAAGTCCAGATATCTCTCACCCTGGAATGCTCCGAGCTCTGGGTGGGCATCTGCAATCTTTTGCCATTCCTGCGGCAATTGTGTCAAGGTGTCTACGATCCACTGGAGCTCGGGTGTTTCGAGCAGAGTCGTCCGGAGCGTCTGCAAGAATGTATTGTCGAGGTTAGGATCTTGAGGCCCAAAGACCAGCGTAAGGCTCTCGGATTTGGTGTTAGAGGTTGAAGTGACCATGTTGAATGCTGGGTCAAGGGTGTTATGGAAGAGTTGAGATTTCGTGTCTGGATGTTGCTCGGAAGCTGGCTGTCTGTGGAATGAAGGGGTGTAAATATACAAGTCTGATTTATAGCCAGCCTCATCCTGAGTAGAGCGTATTAGCAACTACCATCTCGGAAGGCGGTGATTGGATTGAATTCCTCATACTCCGGGTCCTTTGCTGATGCTCTTGCCACGTGGGGGCCGTGAATCCTGCAGCCCTAATCTTACCCTCCGGAGAAAAGTACTTCTTGAAAAGATTGTCCGACAGGGCTCAGAAATCAGCCTCTTTCTTGGCCCTCTCGTATGTTTCTTTTCGGTCTTATTCTTAGGGTCCCTGGGGTCTCTGCCTTGGCTTTGAATATACACGAAGTTCTCTGTAAACCTACCTGTACAGTTGACTTGCAGGACCCTCTGCATTGTAGTTGGCATAGTAAGCCACGTAGTACCGTATAGCAGGGGTGGTCATCTTTGGTCTTTGCAGAGTATTATATTTAGGTATAGGTTGATATCTCCTGATGATCTGGCTCCTGCTCAGCCTACTACACTTTACCACTTGCAGTAAACCCAGTACCTGTAGACCTCTGCATTGATCTCATTTAACATAATCAAACCTAGCATACCTAATATACGCATCTACAATCCCATCATACATGCCAAAGAACCCAACTCACGGAAGTGCAACCCGATCAACCCACTGCGCAACAGAAGTAGGCTCCCTTCCCAACAACCACCTCAGTACATTCGGACTCCCCTTCAGGCCACGGTGATTATAAAACAAAATCAAATGCTCAACGGTATCACGCACAAGATCACCGCGTAAATCACCCTCACTGGCCAGCCCCAGGCCCAGCTCTCCATGCCCCTTCTCCTCCCCGCCATACAAAGCCCTAATGAGCTTATTAACGCCCGTCTCAAAAGAAGGTGTCCTGAGCTCGATCTTCTTCCCAATGCGCCTCTCGATGATTTCAATAATCTCCGTCTCGGAGATGGGCATGGTCGAGCACAGGGGGTATTCGGCCAGAAAATGCCTTTCTCTCTCATTCAATACCTTGGCCGACGCCTCGGCCAGATCAGCCAGAGCGATCACGCTGTTCTCGTGTTCTGGTTTCCACCATTTTTCCAGCACGGGCGTTTCCTGTGCTGCCAGTGCGGCGACGGGGTATGCGTCTAGGAACTGTTCGACTCACTCGTCAGTATCATTCCCCCCCACCACCACCAGCTTCCATAGTAGAACATATAGATGCTAGGAGAGGCAAAACTCACATTCGTCGGCTTGAGAATCGTCCAACAGTCCAACGGACTCAGAAACAGGCGTTCCTCAACGTAACTCTTCAGATCGTGCTGCAGGAGATTGCGGTGCTGGGTACCTAGGACGCTCGAGAAGACGAAGTGCCGGAACACGTTTCCCTCCCGCCGGGACTCGGCAACAGCTGCGTCAATCAGGTTGAAGCCGATCTCTTTCTCGTGGGAGTGCAGACTCGGCAGCACGGCGTTGATGGCTGTGGCGCCGTGGAGGAGCTGCCGGCAGTCGGAGAGGGACTGGAGGTCTGCAGACACGACCTCGGCGTTTGGGTATTGGGCTTTGAGCTTGAGAGCGGAGGCTGAAGAGTGTGCAGCTAGACGGAGCTGGAATTTGCCCTTGTTGTACAGGAGAGGGATGAGCCGGGAGCATTGCTTGCCGCCGGGGCAGGTTATTACTAGGACTTCGCTCATCTTGGTGGTGTTGGTATAGTGTGTCCGGATTGTGGTCTAGGGGGAAATTTGGAAATGTGAAATTCGGGGTGGAATCAGTAGGCTAAGGTATTATACGACTTAATGGGGTTGTTCGTGTCTCGCCTGTTCGGAGTTTCTTTTTCAATAAGTACTTCCGGCCCCCAACTACCATACAACATATCGTTTCTCCTGGCCCTACGCCGGCCCCAGTACTTATTATGTTGTCGGCGTGCGATCGGAAATAGGACACTATAGACAACATGAGTTCTCGTAAGATTGTCGTCATCACAGGTAAGGTCTAATGGACATTCATACGGTGCAGAGAGCTGAGTGTGCACGATAGGCGCCAACACTGGCATTGGCCTGGAAACAGTCAAATCACTATTGCGCTCGAGCCAGAAATACCATATTCTACTTGGTGGCCGCAGTCTTGACAAGGCCCAATCGGCATGCCAAAGCCTCAGTGCTGAACTATCGGGAAGCTCAATCGAGCCGTTCCAGGTGGACGTTGAAAGCGACGAGTCCATCGAGGCAGCTTTCAAATACATCTCAGCCAAATACGATCGGGTCGATTGTCTAATCAATAATGCTGGTGAGTAGAACTTCATCCTCTACATAGAAAAAGATATCTGACTGGAGAATCAGGGGCTTGTTTCGACGCCCAAATCACGGACGGCCGCATGACAGCT
Source organism: Aspergillus bombycis (assembly GCF_001792695.1). NCBI lineage: Eukaryota > Fungi > Ascomycota > Eurotiomycetes > Eurotiales > Aspergillaceae > Aspergillus > Aspergillus bombycis. The sequence continues at coordinate 13,485 of NW_019170171.1, read as the reverse complement.
CGAGAGGCATGGAATAAAGCTTGGGATGTCAATGTGACCGGTGCACATATCATGACTACGACCTTTCTCCCGCTCTTGCTGAAGTCGCAAGATCCTAGACTCTTGTTCATCACTAGTGGTCTTTCCTCCTTGCAGGGTTCTTCAGATCCTAACAACCCGAAGAATGTTTTCCCACCGGCAGGGCTTCCGAAACCACTCCCGTTCGTCGGGTACCGGTCCTCGAAGGCAGGGCTTAACATGGTAATGGTGGAGTGGGCGAAGGCTTTGAAGAATGACGGGGTTAAGGTGTGGTCTGTTGCTCCGGGTCTGTTGGCTACTGGTTTGGGTGGTGACATGGAGCTGTTGAAGAGGCTGGGGGCACAGGATCCGAGTATTGGAGGCGATACCATCCGGCGGGTAGTTGAGGGAGAGAGAGACAGTGAGGCTGGAAATGTTGTGCGCGAATACCTGACACCAATTCAACCATGGTAAATAGGCGGTTAATGGACAGTGTTATGATACCATAGCCTCGAGGACACAGATAGTCTTTGGAATCTACTTTGATAATCTCATTGGCTCTACCTCCTGTCACTGTGACCGTAGTATGATTTATTCGTACGTTATCGCGGAAGTCATTTAATCTCATGTAGCAGGCTTGGACTTGGACTTTAAATGGATACACCGATACTAAAAAAGCTCTGGATGCCCCAAGGGAACGAATGCTTCGTCTAGGGCTCACTAAAGGCCATCAATACCCACAGCCAATAGCTAAAAGTATGCAATTGCAACCTATATCTACCAGAGGTAGAAGCTTTGAAATGGAGATCTAGTTCAATGAACACCAATCAATTGAAACAGAAGCTCAGCTACACATATTGTCACGAAATTCAAAGCGATTCATTCCGCATAAAATATAACAAATGACCACCATAACTGCCAATTTACAATCAGAGGCCCAACTTCCTACCGGCCTCACCCCCAATAGTCTCCATCAGGCGCTGCCGAATATGTTCACCAATCACCGTCTCAACGCCCGAGCCATCCAAAGCCTGGCACTTCAGGTCGAGGTTCCCATTCAGGAAGAACGGTGCGCTGTATCTTGGCCTGATGTTGTGATTGACAACCCGATGACGCGCGCTGCGGTAGTACCCGGCAGTCCATTTCTGCATCATATCGCCCATGTTGATCACGTAGGAATGTTCCTTGACCGGCACAGGAACCCACGTCTGCGTTGGCGGGTAGAAGACTTCCAGGCCCTCTGTGTCTTCCTCCTGAAGGAGGACGGAGACATTGCCGAAGTCGGTGTGATCGCCCACTGGGTCCATTATTAGACTTGCAAACCTGCAATTAGGATCATAAGGCTTTGAGACATACCACCAAATTGGTTATCATGCTTCACCGGCTGGGGAGCATAGTAGAGAAGACGCAGCGGAGCGGAAGGATTAACAGTCAACTCGTCGAAGACGTCGGGCGAGCAGCCCCAGTGCGCGGGGAGACCACGGGCTAGGACCTTGAGAATGGCCTTCACCATTTCGAGCATCTTAGCGTGGTATTCCATGACAGGAATGCGGAAGTCTTTGTCCGCCAGAGCCTTCGGCCACTGGTTAGGGCCTGTGTGGAAAGTGCCAGCTTCCGGGGCGTCTGCGGGCGTCTCCCGGCCGACGATGAACCCCTTCTTCAATTAGAACTGTTCGTTGAGTACTGCGATGGTGACGACTCACCTCCTTTGTGTCCGGTAAGAGACCCTCTTGGTGCACCTGCAGTGCGGGCGGCTCATAGCCACGGAACGAGCGACCCATAGCCTTCCCGATCCACGTCTCCATCTTGTCCTCCCTCGGCAGAGAGAAGTATAGTTTGGCGCAGTTTAGGACCGTCTGGCGGTCTTCTTCGGGGATGCCGTGGCCGACGAGGTAGAAGAAGCCAAAGGTGGTGCATGCGTCGCGCATGGCGTCGACCACTTGCTGCTTGGCCGACGATGAGGCATTCTCATCGAGGAACGGACTGATGTCCACTGTCGGGATTGCAGTAGGTGGTACCTCGAGGTTGCTACCCATTCTGCTTGTATAAGCTATGTTATCCGATGTTGGTGTATGGGTCGTAGATTCTCGGGGTTCTAGTCTGAACATAGAAATACAGGTCTTGTACGCAAATGAGGAACAATGTCAGTTGACTACAGATAAGCAAGACTCCATCCTACATGGCTCTTTGGTCGCATGGCTGCTGTCTAGGCTTTTTCGTGCCTCTGTTTGGTCAGCCTGGTCAGCTTTCTTCCCAAATACGCGGTTACAACTAACGATCCATGGGTCTGGATCTAAAGATTACTCCGGGGGTCTTGGGGGCTAAAGCATAAAACGGTGAAGGAATATTGTTCGTCTCAGCTGAGTTTTGGTAGGACTATCTTTGAGATCCTTTCCTCTATAATGTTATTCCGACAATTTCTTTGCCAAGGAATTTAGCATGCCCTGAAAGGTTACTCCGAGCCTAAAAATAGCGAGAATAAATTCAAGATAGGACCAATGTGAAGGAGATGCGCTACCAAAAATAACATTGAATAGTAATTAAAGAATAGAATTTGAGGATAAAATGAGATAGAGCTATCATTCATAGATTTAACTGCCACGATACCGAGCATAATATATTCCCACTCACAAAACCCACCACCTACTGCATTGTGCACCTGCGGCACCGTACTCGAGCCAATTCTCACAGTTCCTTCTCAATCCACAATTGTCACTCAACAGCCATTCAAGATGTCCGAAGTATACGACTGGCTCGTTCAAATCCCCGTAAACGCGAGCGATATGCAAGCGTGGACCAACGCCCGAGACGCCCATCTCTCGCACCTCAAACCATACATCACTGATGGAACTATTGTTTTCGCAGGCCCCACCTTGGCAGCGCATCCCAAGGGGCCAGACGACAGGATGGAGATCACAAGCAGCGTCATGATGTTTCGAGCGAGGACTGAGGAGGAGGTACGCGCGATCGTCAGCAAAAACGCATTTGTTGAGGCGGGAGTTTGGGATATGGATCGCGCGGTGGTGGCACCGTTTAAATGTGGCGTGAGAACAGCGGCTTGAGGATTTGATTGAGTCTTGGCCTGGACTTCTATTGTAGTTTCCATTACTCTACAGCCGTGCGCAATGTCTTGTGGCGATGATTGCTACTTTTCTATACTTGTACTTGACTCGAATGGATAATTGGCAAACTGTGAAGTGGAGATTAATTAAACATGCACTGAGGGATATATTCTAATTAAGTTACTGATAGAGAAAACAATCATAAAACCACTTCCAGCCTTCCGTCATCACCTGAAGTCCATTCTTTTAGTCATAAGTTCATATCATCCGGAAAGCAAGGCACTCTCCTCTCGACCACGCGGTTGAAACAAAAGGGTAATGAATCCCTTATGCCTTAATCGCAAGCTTGGGGCCATACTTGGCCACACGAATCACAGCGTACAACAGACCAGCAACGCAAGTCGGTACACCACCAAACGTCCACAAGCTGTGCCAGTTAAGGGAATCACCACCGGTCCGGAGGATGGCGCCACTGCTGGGGCCGCTGATAAGGACACCCAGAGCAATAATGGCGTAACCCATACCGATTCGAGTTCCCAGTCGCGACTTGTCCTTGGTGAGCATGGCAAGACACATGGGCGGCAAGCCGATCAGAGCACCACTCATAAACCCGGAGAGCAATGCCATGACGATGATCGCGCCTTTGGAATGCACAACCATCATGAGCAGCATCAGCATACCGGAGATTAAGGAGGCTGGCACGAGAAGGTTGAAGGGACCCATCTTGTCGGCCATCTTGTTGGGGATGGTTCGGCCAAACACAGATGCAGCGTTGAAGATGGTGACCAGGTAAAAGGCGAGAGATTCGTCGGTGATGTGCTCCGCGGCAGAGTAGTAGGACAGGTAGAACAGAATAACGAACAAGCCCATATAGGCGACGAGAGAGGTGAGGATGAATGTCATGTAGCCGGCGTCAGTGAACGCGGTCGGATCCAAGATGGCGCGAACCTTGGGGGGCTTGACACGGAGCTTCATCACAGCTAAGGGGATCAACAAAGTTCCCAGCGCGATGAATCCAATGACGCGAACAGCCCAAGGGAAGCCAATCTCGTTGATCAGCCGATACAGCACGACGGGATAAATGACACCTCCCAGGGCGGAACCTGAGGCAGCGATGCCCATGGCCATGCCCATCTTGGTGCTGAAGTACTGGGGGATAATAGCGACGCAAGGCACAAAGAGACAACCGGTGCCGATACCGACCACGAAGCCTTGGGCGAGCAGAACTTGCCAGAAGGTCTTGCAGAGACTGAGCATCATATGCCCGAAGACGACCATGAAGCCACCGACGATAAGCAGTGTGCGGAGGAAGCCACGGTCGTAAATCGGGCCGACAAAGAGTCCCACAAAGAGCAACATAAAGGCTGCGATCGAGCCGACCCAAGAAATATCAGAAGAACTCGCCGTGAAGAGCACGCCAGACTCATAGTAGGTCTGGTAAGCACCGAATGTGTTCAGGATACCCCAGGTGTTGAAATAGAGCATGAAACTGCCCAAGACATTCAGCCATGCCAAGGTACCTCCATTCGGCGGTGGAGATGGTCCTCCAGCGGGTCTGGATGGAGGTTCTTGAGGCTGTGGAGGTTTAGTATCCATGCTCTTCTCGCTCTGCGCCGTTGTGTCGCTCATGGCAGTTTCGGGTTCAAGGGCCAGCAGTTTCTGTTCCAATTCTTCGGAGGATAGGTCGAATTCAGACTTATGGAAAGGAGTGACAGCAGTAACAATAATTAAAATATTCTTGATGCAAGCTTGAGACTGTAGTTTGCACGATCCAAATCTCCTGTCAATCTCTTATTCCCTTTATATACAACATTGTCAGTCGGGATTAGGGTCGGGTCCCCTCGGGAAATTGACTCCATTTGTCAACTCTCGGAGATACTTGGACTTGCAGCCCTCGGAGGTTGTTGGTCATCCATGGATTTTGCTGGTCATCTTCCTCTTAGGGCTTCTGCCTGCGCGTGATGATCGCCAGCGATGAAAAAGAAACTCCGAACGGCCAATCATCGCGGTCCACACGGCCCGTGCCGCCCCACTTCAGCCCAACGCGCTTCGGCGTGGCCTGTTTTCGTTGTCGAGTTACTGCGAGCAAAAAAAAATTTAGGAAAATAGGGGTAACGATTTCCAATCTACTGAGTAAGACTTGACGACTCATAAAGGTGGACGATAGGTACTGGCCTGCTGACAGTAAAGTTTCCTGCCAAAGATATATATTCTTGTGTACGGCGGCCTCGTTTAAGTTCAAGCATGGCAATCCTTCATCACTATCAATGTCTACGAGAACTCCATATAAGACTGTCATCCCAGTAAATAATGTCAATAATGTAGGTTCAGTGTTATACACCGCTGTATGAAGCCACCAATTCCAAATTACAAAATGATAGCTCCCACCAACGACTCAACACTCCAACTACCGCGGATCCTCTGTCTTCACGGCGGCGGTACCAACGCCCGCATCTTTCGCATGCAATGTCGCGTCCTCGAACGGATGCTCCGCCCACATTTTCGACTAGTCTTCGCCGAAGCACCCCTCCCAGCACGCCCAGGCCCGGACGTGACATCCGTATACAAAGACTACGGACCATTCAAGGCATGGCTGCGCGTACGGCCTGAAGACCCAGCCCAGGCCGCAGGCGACATCGTGAGAGCAATTGAAGACTCCCTAGGCGCCGCACGACGCGCAGACGACCGTCAAGGCGCGACGGGAGACTGGGTCGGCCTACTCGGTTTCAGTCAGGGGGCTCATCTGGCCGCCGGCATCCTTGCTACACAGCAGGAGCTGCGGCGATGGAATGAAGATGACGAGGTTTGGCCGGCATTCCGGTTCGCCGTGCTGTTAGCGGGACGGGGGCCGCTGAGATGGCTTCGTCCTGATCTACCTATGCCCCGCGGTTTTGTCGATGCTGCACAGTGTACCACGGGTGGTGAGCCCCTAGTTGCTGTGGACTTGTTGCAGGATAATCGTCTACAAACTCCAACTCTCCATGTTCACGGGCTGACGGATCCCGGATTGGAGTTACATCGAAGGCTGCTTTATCAGTATTGCGATTCTCGTATGGCGACTCTTGTTGAATGGGGTGGGAATCATCGCGTGCCGATCAAGTTTCGTGATGCGGCGTCCGTGGTTGAGCAGATATTGTCCGTGGCTCAGCAGACGGGCGTGCTAGATGGAAGTTTGTAGGTTGAACGGTTGTTAGCCAGACTGCACGGTGTAGCGCACCACGGTGGGATATTGTACATACTATAATAGAGATGTTTTATGAAGGGCCAGGATTGATACCTTTTACGCTATAGAGAGTCTATCTGAAGTTCCTTGTACGTATTACTGAGCATGACTAATTTCAGGTTTGTAATGAGAAGCCGATCGACCTGTGTCTTACCTCAAAGCTCATATTAAGGGGTAACTGGATGATAGAAGCCATAGGACCATACAGCAAAAGCTAAGATTGGGGCCCCACCTGATCCTGGCTTCGGAATAACTTTATGGATTTAACCTTGGAAGATGACAATAATCGTAAAAGTGGGCCAAGGCGAATTGGCTTACTCTACCATATGAACGCCCAGAGGAAGAGTTATCCGAATTTTGACAAGCCCCAGAGAACGTTATTCCGTAGTTGCTTTGCTGACCTGCGTACGAGAAAGACTATCCCCGGAGAAACTAAACAGTATTTTGTATCTCATACGCATCCGAGGCTGAACGGCTCCATTTTATAACACTATAACAGTAGCATATCTATCAGACTGTCCAGTATATTAAGATCAGCGGCGATATATAGAGCAAAGTCTACATCGATAGCCTAGGACGGTTCGGATACCCCTTCGGTCACCCGGCTGCTCCACTAGAATCACGAATGATGATCGTCCCTACACCAGAAATGGCCACAACACCACAAATCGCCATCGTCGGCGGTGGCATCGTCGGTCTTGTCCTCGCTGCTGGACTCACACGGAGAGGCGTCCAAGTCCAGCTTTACGAACAAGCGCGGAACTTTCGAGAGATTGGTGCCGGCATCGGATTCACGAGGAACACGGTGGGATGTATGGAGAAGATCAACCCGGCCGTCGTGACGGCGTTGCGCTCCGGTGGAGCTGTCAACGTCTCAATGGACCAGCAGGATCCCAAGGCATATCTGCGGTGGATTGACGGCTACGGCCAGCAACGGGAGGACGATCCTATGTACCAAAAGCCCCTCTTAAAGCTTGACGCCGGCGTCAAAGGATGGGAAACAGTTCGCCGCGATCAGTTCTTGGAGGATCTTGTCAAAGTCATCCCCGAGGGGGTTGTGCATCTACGGAAGCGACTGGACACGATTGAAGACAACGAGGACGCGGACAAGGTCTACCTGAATTTCACTGATGGAACTAGGGCCGAAGCTGACGCTGGTAAGTTTTCGTTGTGTGTCCTTTCTACCCCTGTTCCAGCCCGGCTAATGGCCACGTCTAGTCATCGCATGCGACGGCATCAAGTCCAGAGCGCGACAGCTCCTACTCGGTCTGGATAATCCCGCCTCATTCCCCCAATACACACACAAGGTCGCTTACCGCGCGTTAATCCCCATGGACAAGGTCGTCGCAGCGATCGGCGAATACAAGACCTTCCGCCAACACATGCACGTCGGTCCGAACGCACATCTGATCCATTACCCCGTCAACACAAACACAATAGGGGCCACCGTCGTGGCGTCCGACCCTAACGACTGGCCACAAGACAAGCCTACGACGGCCCGTGCGTCTCGCAAGGACGTGTCCGAAGCACTAGCCGGGTGGTGTACTCCGGTCCGCAACCTCGTCGAACTGTTCCCGGAAGAGCTAGACCAGTGGGCACTCTTCGACCTGTTCGAATACCCAGTGCCCAAGTACAACAAGGGGAGGGTATGCCTGATGGGTGATGCGGCGCATGCATCCAGCCCCCACCACGGTGCCGGAGCTTCGTTCGGGATCGAAGATGCGCTTTGCATGTCCACGTTGATGTCCGAGCTTATCATGGATCTTCGGGAGCATCACACATCCAAAGCAACTGTATTGCGGGCTGCGTTCGAGACATATGATAAGATCCGCCGGACACGAACACAATGGCTGGTCAACAGCAGTCGGCGCGTTTGCGATCTCTTCCAACAACCGGAGTGGGCTAATCCGGCCAAGCGGGTCAAGACCGAGTCGTGTTTTGAAGAGGTCAAGGATCGTTCATTCAAGATATGGCATTTTAACTCTGCTGCTATGGTTGATGATACAATTCGCGAATACAGGGAAAGCATGCATTCGTCGACGAAGACGAAGGGCAACAATGGAGTGAGCGTGGCTAATGGTAGCAACCCGGCGTAATGATTTTTTTTTATTTCGAGTCTTATACTTCATTTACAAACTCTAAGTGTGTCTATAATATCAAGACAAAGATTACATATCGCCCAATTAGTATGTAGAACTCAGGAAGCCCAATTAAGTAAATCAAATCCCCTGGAAGACAGACAGCGAAGGGAAACCACATTAATTACTCCACAAACACGCCCCGACTCCAATAAACATAAGAAAGTCATCATATCTAATTACACGTCGAGACCTATTTCTCCTCCAACCACAACGCTTTCACATCGCGTTTGACCCCCCTACCCAAAGCCTTCACTTCCTTCTTGAGCGCCTTCCTCTCCTCCTTGGAATATTGGCCATTCTTCTTGGCCGCTTTCACCTCGCGGACATACCCCGTCAAGAGGCCCGAGGCAGTTTCCACCGCACATTTGGTGCATTGGCGCTCATCCGCAATATCATTGAGAGCCACGGAGAGTGCCTGCAGGATCTCCTTGGTTTGGGGCTGTTGAAGTTGACGGTCTAGATGAGGTGTCTGGGACGGCCCATGCACAGTACAGGACGCGCTAGATATTCTGTTAAAGTTTGTAGGCATAAACATGTGGAGTCCTTCACTTACCCCTGCTTCTCGGAGTAGACAGACGAGGCCACGGAGACGTGGGCCTCCGACTTTGCGTCTCCCTGGAAAACGGTCTTTTGGGTCATTGTGACTTGTTTGGGTGGATTTGTTTGTGAAGTAATGGATATTTGATAACTGGGGCTGTTCTGAGTCTTGTGGATGTATTCCGATGAATTGCAAGAACGCAGTGTAGGGCTTGGTTTATATGTAGGATATGGGTCTGTCGAAAACGGTAAATATCCCGACCTCGGACATAAGGGCTCGGCCGACCCCTTCGGAGTTTCTTTTTGGTCAGCCCTGCTTTAGGCCTATCAGATATTCAGACACATCCATCTGGATTCTTACTTATCGGTTGCCTATATTGGCTCATGGTGCGTCATGATTCTCAAAATTTGCCATCGGGGATAGCCCTCGGGCAATACCACGGGTATGCTTAGAAATACGAGGTCCCTGCTACGTTAAGTGAAGTGAGGACTGGTGAAGAAGAAGACTATTTGCTAATATGGCATTGACGATGATGTGTTCCAACTAGGAATATATACTGTAGGCAGGTGTGACTTCAGCCTGGCATCCTGGCGAGATGTCGCTGGAACATGGAATTTTGTACAAGATAAATACGGTCGTCAAGAATAATCACTGATACATAATAGTCTCAGAAACCTATAGCTGCTGGCACAATCTCCGCATTACGCTGAATCTCAAGCTCCAGCATCCTGGCAAGGTTATTAACAGGCGCCATATTACTCAAGGCGGCAGAAATGGTCTTCAACTGCGCTGGGGACTTGTGGCTGAACCCCTTGCATGAGCGCGAAAGCTCGGCACAGATAAACAGCGCGATCGGTGTGAATGGGTGAATCTAACATTCCCATCAGAAATGCTTGAGAACTCTTGGGAGACTAATCTTGCCTTGAAAGACCCTATTTGGGATAGTTTTTGTGCCTGGCTGAGCACTCTTTCCGTCGCTATAGCAGCCTTGGTCTCGTAGCTTCCGTACATGTCCTGGTACATTTCTGCGGCTTCAGGTACCGAGTTCAAAGCAGTAAAGAGCACCAAAACTGCGACTTGGGTCAACATGTCGATAAAAATAGACGTGGGGTCAGACGGTGCGAAATCGGCCGTAGCGCTGGACAATGTCGTCTCACTCTCTTGACTCAATATGATGTCAAGTGCTCGATGGCGGGCGATGCACTCCTGGGATGTAGGGTCCATGATACGTTCCACGTTGCATTGGTTTCTGTGGGAGAGGCAGCGTGCAAGGATGGTAAGCATAACGATCGATTTCGCGTAGGATGATAGCTGTTGATCGCTTTTTCTCGCCATGGCCGGGGCCAGATATTCGGTCGTAGCAGACTGTTGATGTCGGAATGCCGCCTCTGGGGCGGGCAGGCGGGTGAGGATCTATGTACAGTGGTCAGTTACTCGTGAGCTACATTGGTTGCGTTTCTGGGTGATGGAGCTGGAGCCTATCACTTGCCATTTGATCGTTTATGGCCAGCGGAAGGCCGTTGACGAGGTTCGCATAGCGATCGAGCGCATATGCTGTCCAGAACGTTCTCCGTCTCTCCTCGATCTCCACCCAGGAAAGACTGGATGTCTGCCAGGTATTCGGGTTGTCAATCTGATCTAGCTTCAAGAGATGGACGAGATGAAAGCAGCGACCAGCGCTAATCCATCCCTTGCTGGGGTTGCTTTTTAGAATCTCGTAGAGGACCAGAAGTAGCCGCGCCTGCACTACTTCGATGGGAAGAGCCTCGTTTGGCATATGTTGCTCCCACACGTCCAGTAAGCAGCAGGTGTGAGTGTATAAGAGCGGTAAGACGCCCTGGAACTGACTCCCCATTGATGCGGCCAGCGTTCGCATGGCATATTGTAAGGTGGTTAAGGGCTCTCTGGCGCCTGACTCGTGGGCTGCCCGCGCATAGTACCGCTGCTGGTGGATGATGGGAGCAAAAGGGTAAGCGCGGTCGAAGAAAAGGTCGTCTCTGTGACCGACAGTTAGTTCATTTCTGCTTTTCTGAACGTTTAACATGGCCTATAACCCCTACAGATCTGCTCGCTCTAGGGCTGACAGCTGCACGGGAAGCTGAATTGGCAGGAATTGCGGTGTCATAGCCTGGGAGCCCAGTTCCAGTGGGCTTATGCTGGCGTCCATCGGACATGCAGTTGACACGGACTTGGGTATATTGCTTTGTGGGGTTAGCGCTGGGGATTGGTAGGTACACTCCGGGAAGGGTTCAAGATGTTTGCACCATTCGCTCTCCAATTCCAATGAAGGGATTGCCGATGGCCATTTGAGGAGTCCGATGGACTGCGCATCCAAAAAGAAATCATCCGGTGAGTCCTGTGAGTGTACGACGCTGCCTTTTTCAATTTCGCCAATATCAACATTTCCTGATTGGTCTATCTCCAATACCTGTTGGGTGGACGTTGAGCTTTCTCGTCTGCTCTGTTGGGCCTCGGAATTCTCATATAACTGGCGCTCGAGCGATGCTGTACTTCGGATTAGTAGAAAGCTCTCCTCACCCAGTTCACAGACAAGAATCACCCCACCTATGCGCGATCTCAGGATATTGACATGACCCTTCCTCGGGCCTCGAGGTCGCCGCGCCGTATTTGTAATGCATGGTACACCCAGATTGCGACAGGTGCTACATTGCGGCTGGCTCATATCGCACTTGAGTTTACGTGAACGACATTCTTCGCAGGCGAGCCCTTTATTCTGCCGGCGGCTCTTTGTTGGTTCTGTTGTGACGTCGCCCATCGGGACTTGTGGTCGGAGTAATGGCGCTTTCATTATAGGGCTGCGTTCGACAGGGATCTCCCGTCAATTTCAGTTTAAAGGGAGACCGGCGTACGGCGTGGTCTCTAAGAACAGCAAATAAGGCGTGCCAATTTGGCTTCAAAGCTTATCATATCTCACCAGCGTAAAGTAAGCACTTTTTGATGGAATGGCCACACAGTTGCTTTCCCTAGCTAGAATCCTCGCTGACCATTCTGGGAAAGACCTGGCCCTTAGGATCTATATGATCTGTAGAAGCGCGGTGGAAGGACATTCAATTGAATATCAAATCTAAACTAGATATAGTCAGTGTCTCTATCTCTATTCTTAACTACGGCAGTGGAGCATCTCATCTAACTTCGAGGCTGAAGATAATGTAAGGGCCTGAAAATCAGGCCCTGGCAGCAAAATCGCCACGTGGGAACCGATTGTACCACACCCTTGGAAATCCCGAGAATAACTGAATCCATTGTGTACGATTGACAGAGTAACCGATGGATCCTAATTGCAAGTCTGGACGCATGTCACATTTCATGCGGCATCGATCTTGACTACACAACCACCCTATCTCAAAAATGACCAAGGTGTGAGGACTGACGCCAAGAACCTAATAAACCACCGAGGACCCGATTACAGTCATATGAGAATTACGTAGCCATCAGCGTTCTGTTGGTAACTGGGTCCCTGACGCTTCTGCCTAGTACCAACATACGCAATAAGTACTAGTACATGTGCGAAAGAACCCCATATCCACGCGAAGGGCTGAGTGGATCCCAATTCTCCGCGTGGCCGGATCAGTAGCTTGCCCCAGCACCAATCATAGTGGTGGCCTGATCCAACCTCACGAACGACATCAGCGCTACACCTGCTTGGTCCAGGCGTCTTGGCTCGGATTCATTTTTTGGCCTCTTTCTGGCGAATGGGAGCTCTGTTGGACAATACTTGCAAGCGCGAGTTGCCTTTTGGAGTAAGGATTGGCGGCCTGTCAGCGCTAATGGACTCGGCATTGGGATGCTCCACTCCTAGGATATTATCCGTCGTTGAAGGACGAATCGCTATCATCATGACATTATCTTCGGATCTTCTGCTTCAAGTTCTGCAGGAACTAATGTATTCTGTGTCGGGGTTGATAAAGGTAACCGATTATTGCCCACGTGGCTAAAGCTATCGAAATTGATTCTGAGCAGTGCATGGCTGGTCCTCTTTACGGTGGTATCAACATCAAGGGTTCCATTACGGAGTGGGTAGCTACGTTCAACTTGGCCTTTCTCTTGTTGCGTGTGCTTGAGCAGATTACTCCTATGCTTATTCAACCTAGTGGGTAGTGGCGTCATCCTGGTATAAAGTTCCGGACACAAGCCCTGTCCCACGTTCATCCCTACTCGCCTCGAACTCACAGTAGATGACCTGTAGGGTTACACCTTGGAAGCCATTCTCATGGAAGACCTGCAAGATGCATAGGTGCATCTCGCTCATGGCAATGATGCTAATCTTCCGTTTTGCTGTCAGCTTAAGAAAACAGAAATCTACACTTTCCACTGCTCTATGCCTCCACATGCAGTACGCAATGTTAACTTGATATCTAGTCCTTCAGGTTCCGCCGAACGTATCATGGACGAGATATCGCATACGGATTCCCAAACAGGAATCCAGATGCGAAATCATATCAGCCGTATACCCCTATCGATGAAACACCCGTTAGCGTGTCAAACTATAATCATACCTACCGC
>NW_019170170.1:0-53865 GCF_001792695.1 Aspergillus bombycis | reverse complement strand
TGGATTCGGTGGTCGTGGCGGCTTCGGCGGTGGCCGTGGTGGCTTTGGCGGATTCGGAGGCCGCGGTGGCTACGGTGGTGGCTACGGTGGTCCTGGTGGTGCTGGTGCTGGTGCTGGTGGCCCTGGCTTTGAGGGTGTCCCCTCAGTGCCCCCCAACCCGTTCACGGATTTCGCAACCTCCGGGGGCGAGAAGGGCCCGGTTATCTATGTCCGCAACGTAAGCCTCCTTTCGCGCTCAAATGTCACTCGTGGACCCGTATACTAATGCGTGGTAATCATAGCTGCCCTGGTCTACCTGCAATGAAGATCTGGTCGACCTGTTCTCGACTATTGGAAAGGTAGACCGTGCGGAGATTCAGTACGAGCCCAATGGTCGCTCTCGCGGCACGGGTGTGGTCCAGTTTGACAACGCAGAGACAGCAGAAACTGCAATTGGTATGTTTTGTAAGCCGCGTCTTCCAATGCAAACACTGACGTTTGTATAGCCAAGTTCACCGGTTATCAATACGGTGGCCGTCCACTCGGCATCACTTTTGTCAAGTACATGAATGCGGGCGCTGGCCCCGGAGACGCCATGGAGGGTGCCGAGCCACTGGTGGTATCACGCAGGACCAGATCATGTAATAGTATCGTATTCTGTCCTCCTTTCGACGGACCGATGAGGTCGAAAAGTTTGCGATGTGATTACACCCCCGGTCAAATGACTCCATGACCAAGTATTCGTGTGGACGCGATAATGCTACTCTACCGCTTTTGATGCCTCTGTTTTTGTCTTGTTTGCTTTCTTCTCTGGTGATCTGGTTCTGTGGGACAAATCGGACCTTGATTCTGCTTACTTTATGTTCTTCTACGGGTGAGTTTGTGATTGACCATGGTCTGGCTTTGCTCTGTCTCCCACATCTTGGGTGGGGTTTCCACTAGAAGATTTCGGTTCTGGAGAGGCTCCTTACTTCATTTTCGAGTTGGCTTTGGTAGAAATTGCAATACCCGATCGTTTAATGTTACGCCAATGCCAATATTCTCGCCGTTCGCGGCATTAGTTCCTCCCTTTAATTGTTCTTATCAACACGTATTCTGTCATCTGGTGTCTGCCATCATTATCCATTTCAAAGGGCGCTGGCTGGTAGAATCTACGTAAGTGCATCACAAGACAGCAAGGCTATAGCGAGACTGTCGCTTTTCTAGTTACCACATAGACTATGGTAGACTGGGTTTCAGTTGCGTTACTCCGTACCAGTGCTGATCGTCTGCAGTACAGAACCCGTGGATCACCGCCGATATTTATCCCCCTCACTATATATTATCTTGAATGCTTCATCTCTTCTCTAGGCTTTCCGCTCCTCTCTATCTTTAAGCCCTTGGAATATATAACATTACTTACCACACTATTATGTCTACAAATTAAAATAATATCCAACGGTCTACTTGAGAGATAAAAAAATTAAGACAAAATAACCATAAGTCTTCATCCCAACATAATGATATTTCAGCATAACCTAAAATTTTCTTTCAACTCATAATAACTCATTGAACAAAGCGCAAAACAAACAACCGATCTAGGAACCTGATCGCGTAAAGCCAAAAGCAAAGCATTGCATTCGAAAGACCATCTCAGGGTCTTCGAGAGGAAGGATAAAAAGTGAACTCGAACTCAGGGTAAATCAACCAGGGAACCGAAAACGCCCCGGGGGAATAACAAAAAGGGGGGACATAATATGATACAGACGAAGAGAAATCGATGAAACTTGAACCTGAAACTCAAGCGAGAACGAGACAAAAGGAAATTCGAACAAAGGAAATGCATAACCATAACATAACCACGCACCCGGTCACCTGAGACCTATAAAACCCTGACCCACGCCCTAACTTGTGGATTGTGATCCTGTACCTGTTACCTGTACGCCTGCTTATCCGATAATGTGTCCGACCTTGGGTACTTTGAACGCCAGAAATGATCATTCTTTGTGTTTTCTTCGTGCATGGGAAAACCGAGTGACCGTTAAAAACAAAGGGAAGACATTGCAACAAAGGAAACAAAGAAAAAAAGAAAAAGGAAAAAGGAACAGAAAACAAGGCAGATTGTAACAAGGGAGTGAATGAGCATGTATGTCATGAAACATACATGCTACTGGTCGGTAGTTGCAAATATTTACAGAAGAATTGAAATGTGACAAGTGAGATTTAGTACACTTGTCGGTGGAACCAGCCTTATTGGCCATCCAAGCATCTATGCTGGGACGTTCGCTGGTGGGTAGTGACCCGGAATCTTGAGCTCAAGGGTGGACACACTGTTTTTGGTCGCAGCGGGGGGACGCTTCATAGGCTCGTTTGAGTGGACGTTGCCCGGACCAGGAGCGTTGACGGGCACTGCCGTGGTTGATGAAGCTGTACGGACAGAGGGCGGCCCATGTCCTTTGTTCCAGCTGGCAGTCATAGGCTCATCGGGTCCGTATGCTATCGATTCCGGTCTCTCATCTATCGAGGTGGGGACAGTGTTGAGAGTGTGATCTGTCACATTTGTAGTTGTGGGCGCAGTCGAGGTGCTTTCGCCCCGATTTCTCTGTCGTGTCAGCGAGCTTTCACGAGAATTGGTTGTCTTCAATCCTGCAATCAGGTTGGGAGCCATATTCCCTCTCTCAAATCCAGCGGTATCTTGGGTGTTATCATAGATTTGCTGAGCCTGCACTTGCTTCTGATGGCCGGTTGTGTTCATCCAGCCGCCATAGTAGCTGTCGTGTCTCTCGAAAGGTTGGCGTGTGGTTTCACCCGCCTGGCTTGAAGGCTGCACCTGGTCTATATCCATGTCGCGTTCAGATATAGAGTGACATGTGCTTTGGAGAGGCGATTTAGCATCGGGCAACGACCCGACGGCGGCCAACAGATCTTTCTCGCCGGAGCTCTCTCCACTTGATGGCGACAGTGGGGCCTGTAAATGGCGGTCGATATGCACATCACTGGGGAAACGGCCGCCCGGTTCACGCGGCTGAGATGCCGGGCGTTCTTGGTTTAAAACCACTGATCCTGCCGAGTAGGGCGTGCGATCCGCCTCATCCTCATCCATAACCCTATCACTGCTGGTAGACGTCCGACCGAAACTTGCACCACTTACAGTGCGCACATGTCTCCTGACAAATGCATTCCTTGCTTCACCGGTCTTGGAGATTAGGCTTTCGACGTCTTCGTACCACGCCTTCATCGTCTCGTGCGACTCGGCGCGGAATACCCATGAGTGGCCCCGGTGCATCGTCCCCGTTTGCCGCCCTTTCAGCATGAATTTGTGAGATGTGGAGCCCGGCTGCGAATGCGAACCAAGCTTTTGCTCCGGGAGATACAGCGACATCACTGGCGTCTGCCAGGCCACTCGATCGGCGGACTTGAACTCGTGAAGATGAGTCGGAGACAAAACATACCTGTATCATGTTAGTGACAAGAACAACGTCGAGAAGGGAATTATGGGACCCACCAGCCAGGCGTGTAGCTCTTGAGATACTTGCTCTTACGTTCAAGCATACCGGATCTGACCTCTGCAGCGGCGGGATGGTCTTTACCAGGGTAGGAGATATTCTCCACGTCCCGAAGGGGAACTCGTGGATCGACTAACTCGTCAGTCTCTGCGATGAACGAGTTCCATTCGTGGTCGTGTGGCATCGAGATGGGGCCCGCTCGAAGCTTCTCCGCGGCATCGTACGCTTCGTCGGCTTCCCGTGTGAGGATGTTGGCGTAAGTTTTGTATGCCTTCTGGATTTCGCTAACCACGATGGATTCCAATTCGCGACCAGAGTTTTCCAAATTCAAAAACGCCTGCATCACAAATTAGCAAATGTTAATGTGACCCATGATGCAAGGTCCCATACTCTATGCAAATAGTTTTCTTCTTCAATCTGCTTTTCAATCTGCTTATCGACACTCAAACGGACGATAAACGGGTCTCCCTTTCCCGCCGTGGCTGCAGGATCCGTGTCGACCAGGCCTAGGGCTTCGTGTAGGTGGCGGACGGATTTGCGGGTGGCGTCAACTTCCCTATCAACCGAGTTTCGAAAGTCGCCCGAAAGGCCCCTGATCTCCTTGGTTTTCTTTTGAAGGTCGTTTCGGAGTCCCATTAGCTGAGCGACCAACTCGTTTTCCACTTCAGCAGCTTTGCTCGCTTCCTGATACGCCTGTTTATGGAAATTCCGCAAAATATCAGTCGCGTCTGCTAGGCCGCCGGATTTGAGAAAGGTGGGCGGCAACGCTGAATTGTTGATAATATTTGACGCCGACATGAATAGTTTGGATCGAGTTTCGTAGGATCTCTGGAGTTCTTTGAAGAACACAATGAGATCCTTTAGGACCTTACGCCAAGCTGATGTATGTCAGAAATACAGATTCCTTGTGTACAAAGGGTACACAGCTGCGCTGTGCTACAGAAAAAGCCCTACCTTGAAAGCGATCTGCTAAAACTTCCGTCGGGTTCCCATTCGTAGGAACAGGGATGTAGAACGCGCTATGCTGATCTTCGGCGCCGTCGACGCTATACTTCTCCTTGTCGCCTAGGACTAGCTCCTCACACTTCCGGCGCGCATGCTTCTCTTACTCCCGCTGCGTCGCATACTGCCTCTCTTGCTGAGGGAGGACTTCTTTTTCAAAGTCCCGGATCGCGTGGGTGTCACAGAACGGGAGTTGGACATCTGAGATGCGGAACGCTGTACGGCGGCGGATGACGGGCCCTCGAACACGACGGAACCACGTTGGCTGGCGACATCGAACTCCTCATGAAATCGACCGTTATGAGTGACCGGGGGTTCGGCGACAGCCCCAGAAGCAAAGTTGTAGCCGGAGTTGGAGGCTATAAAGGAGTTCGGTCTAGAGGCGGACCGCGATCCATAACCCTGACCTGAGAATATGGAATTTGCGGGCTGTGAGATGGCGCCGTAAGTGTCCTGCAGAGGTGTCTGCGACCGGACCACTGTGGCCATGGTTGATAGGGCAGAAGAGGAGGAGAAGGAGGAGGAGGGGGAGGGGGCGGCGGCGAATGGCTTTCGACAAGGCGAGCAATTGGGCGGTGCAAACCAGACCCGTGATTGAGAGTGTGCCTAAAGTCTGACGGTTGGTCGATGCGGGCCGAGAATTTTGGTGAGAAGTATAACCAGAGACGTATGGGGAGGTTATGTATGTATATGTATGTATAGAGTAGTGGTCAAGAGGGTTCGGTTTTCTAGAAGGCGAAAAGAAGGGGAATAGGAGAAAAGATCAACAAGAGAAGGTAAAAAAAGAAACCCTATATGAGATTTGAGGAATTAAAAACAGAAAAAAAAAAGGAGAGTGATAATTTTAAAAATCCAGATCGGGTAATGCCCCAATTCCCAAGATAAACCACCAGAAACGGTTTTCTGGAATTGGTTACCCAGCGAACGGCGGTTTGGGACGTGACCTCCTTGAACTAAGGGCGCGAACTAAAAAGCGTCCAGAGGGTCTGGAGCGAACTGTTTGCGGGGGGTTCAAGGAAAAAGGTAACGACCTCCTAATCTTCGGCGATAGTGTCGCTGTCGTCGTACTCTGTCCGGCAGTAGTCACGGCCGATCCCTCATTAGAATGTGCCCCACCGGGTCTACTATTAAAGGATTCGGCGCTGGGATGGGATCAATAATCAGAATAGCCGTCTTTGGTCTGGAGGGAAAACCAGCTCATGCGATATTTGAGTTGTGGTGGTAAAGGAGAAGAAAAAGCATCGAGGATGACCAAAAGTACGATTGCAGCAATCAACTCTGACCCAAATGCACCAGCTGAGAGAGTGAGGGGTTATCTAAGTACTATCTGGTTAAGGCCTTTGGACGGTTCCGGATGACGTCTACGCCCGGCGAAAAGACTTCAAGGCAGATGCGACGTTATGACGACCAAGAACTACTACTGGTTCCCCAAACAGTGGAACGGACTCCCCGGACCCTAACCAATCTTCGGCGTGAGCAACGGACTGACTTCACGAGGAATGATTGGAAAATGGAAAGAGGAAAAAGAAGAGAGTAGAAGAGAGAGAATGGGGAAGGAGAGAGAAGCATCCATGGAATGGAAGGTAATAATGACATACCGAGGTAGAAAATATTTTCAAGCTGCAGCAACGAAGGATGGCAGCTGAATGAGAGAGAGAATGTTGATAACAGGAAAATTCACAAGTAGAGTAATTATGTTACTTACCTAGGAGAGTACTGAACTCTCTGTACTACTACTACTACTACTACTACTACTACTACTACATAGGAAGTAGTCTACTGCCAATCTCTATTGTCCGGATCGAAGAGAACAAATAGAAGAAGAGTCCTGTGTACTCCGAATGGAGTACATCCCTAACCACCTCTTTTAATCACTGGACAATAGGTTGGTCAAATAATAATGTTACCGACTCAGGGTTAGTGTGAGGTCGGTATACTAGCCGCACCCATGTCCCTCGTCAGTGTCTCCTCCTTTTCTTTTGATTACTATACTATGTACTCCGTATTCTATTTCTCTTAGTCTTAGAAAGCGTACCAGGTCAGAGAATATTAGTTTGATTACCATTTCTATTATTAAAAATTACTACTGGAATTAAAAAGAAAAAAAAAAATGCCGTTGCCTGTTCACCAGCAACGAACCATTTTTTCTGCTTGGGTTGATTCAGGAGCATGCAGTAGTGTCAAGCCTATATTGATTTAATCAATATCCAACAAGACAGAAACAATTCTCAAAATCTAGCGAGGCAAATAATTACAGGATGTCGCCAACTAGTCCAAATAAAAATATCCATCGTCATCGTCACCATTCTCAGTTTCTCAAATCATTCGCTCCCCTGGACCGAGCGGACAGTGGCTGGGTCAGCACTTGAGAGGGCTGACCTGTGGCTATGGTTCTTCCCCCTTGGCTCATATCAATCAATACGCCAATCAAACAATCCGATCCATTTCCCAGTGGATCGAATTTAATCATACGGAGGAAATCATCATCGACTTGCATCTTCCTAGCGTCTGCATAATTGTTCTTCAAGTCTTCGTTTGGTTCCTCTCCCACCCCTTTTCCGACCTTCCGTCCAGTGGCAATATCTCCACTAATTTCTCACCCTCCTATAGGTTACGAAAGAAAAAGGAGATATTCGGGCCGTGCTCTTGACTTCCTCTCCGGGATGCGATGAGGCAGCAATTACAGTAGACTCCCGAGAAGTTGAAAACTAAAAGGAAAAAAAACCTTCTATTCGACGTCATGCACGGTTCATCGCTTTCCATGTCGATCAAGCCGGAAGGTTTCCAGAAGACTGGTTCGGGCAGATTCCCGTTCATACTTACTGAAATACTCCTAATTGAATTTTTTTCCTTCCCATGCCTGACTAAGGTGTAGGACTAACTAACTAACTAGCATAGTATACTATACAAAAGTACATCTTCTACTACCAATTGTATCAAAGCGAAGGATGATGCACGTCCTTCCCCCTTTTTTTTGCAATAGACAATTTAGCACCTCCACCCACACTCCCTTATTCATGTTTACATCTTTTCATGAGATCCCTCAGAAGGGTCTGAAGTTGTGACAGACCTTGCAGATGGCCGTGATTAGTCAATCCTGTCGTAAAACCTGCTGGTCTGATTCATGGAGTTACATTTCCCAGCATCGTACCACAGAAGCCACCGCCACCGTCTTTTGTATACATAGAACTCCCAAATCAACCATAGGGTAAAACTCTCGTAGTTGCAGCAAAGGTTGTCTGTATACTGCCGGAGGGTTACGGCGGCGAGTCAAGGAGGATGATATCAGATCCCCTGACTTTCCCCTGCATCAACCTTGCATCCCTTGAGTTCGCTTCAATATAGTAGATTGACAGCGTTCTGTCAGTTCCATAGATCAGATGGATAGGGCGTTCCGGGTTTCCGCTGTCTCTTACATTATCCTTAGGTCAGCCCGATGCCGCCGGATACCTGAATATCAAGGCTGAGCTGATTTGATAAATCCGCCATGTGATTGGTCGGCCACGCTCCAGACTCCGTCATGGATGAATGTAGTAACCATGCCACCTTACATAGTGCCCCTACAAGCTTGTATCAACATTATGAAGCTTAACGATCTAGGGCCTGTAATCGCTTCAATGGTGAAACTTGCTTTTGCTCTATTTCAGGGCACGCTGTTGATCCTCCAAGCATGGGTTGATCCTTATCGCATATTCTTGCAGATTGACCGCCGCTGGTCTCTAACATCCCTCACTGTTTCACCCTAAATATAATCGCAATGCACAGTGAAGAATGACACGGCATACATAGCTCAGCATATAATGTGTTGGCTGTGCGCAATTGGTCCCTTACGCTAGAATTATAGTTGGGCCGCCACCCATGCTCCTACGTTCATGTTGGTCAAGTGACTGAAAGACATCAACAGAGAAAACATGACCAAGGAACAATGCAATCTCCAGTAAAGAATTTTGCCAAAGTTGCTAGCTAAACGGGTTCGACATATAAGGGTAATTTTACACAAGGATACTGGGAATCGGCAGATTGAAAAGAGACCTGGAAACCAAACTATATTCATGAAGCGGGAGCCTGGGATGTGGGGACCTCGATACCGTATGCTTCCTTGATTCTCTGTGCCCGTCTCTCGGCGTAGCAGGGCCATAGAGACCTATAGATCACATCAGCGATAATGTACCTTTCTATTAAAGCCATGACAAATCTGATGGACATACCTCGTCCCTCACCCAATTCAGCAAGGGTCTGCTCGCCCGAGGTTCTGTAAGACTTCCGCAATTGCTCCCGACGTTCGAACTCGTCAATATCGGCATTCTTCTTGTAACCCCACAACGATCCGCCGGTGTATTCGAAAGTGCCCATGGCGGTTGCCAGTGCAGCACCATAACCGAGAAGGGCGGGGAAAGTCCGGGCTGCACAGCTGTTAGAATACCGTGACGCAATTGCAAATTGAGAGAAGATAGGAACACAGACCTCGTAGACCCAGAATTGCACCAGAGAAGAAACCACCCAATGCGACGTTCCAGTGATCCTCCTTCTCCCGCAGATTGGCGGACGCCGTCTTCACGAACTCATAGGTACCTCCCATTGCCGCTGGATAACAGTTGTCAGCAAAGTCGAGCCTAACACTGGCCGATTCCAATTGCATCCATACCGAAGACACCGATTGTGCCGCCGCTCCTCACGAAGACACCGAATGGCCCAACGTTCTTCCTGGTGAGGGTGTTCTGAACTGCCGAGGCGAAAAGACCCACTCCACCAGTGAGCATAGTGGTCTTCATTGCCGCCTGGATCGCATCCTTAGGATGGTAGCTGTGGTCTTCAGTATGTCCAGCCATGGTGGCGGTTGAATCTGGAATGGGCTTCTGCTTGTAGTGGGCGAGTCGTTCCAACGGTTCGCTGGGATTTTGGGAAGTCGCGGTTTCTGCCATGTGACACCGCCTTCCCCGGGCTATCCCAGAGCTTCATGTTTAGTGATGGGAGAACAGATGGCTTTGTTCACCATACGACTTTGTCGGTCTCTTTCTCTGAGATATCTGATTTCGATCTATAATAACTGTTCCTTCTTTTAAAACGATCTCAAAAATCAACCGCGTCGGTGGTGGTGAATCCATCTCCAAAATTGCCGCCCGCTTGCTCCAACTACAGTGGGCTCCCCGCCAGCCCAGCTGCCAACGCTCATTCTATCAGAATCGAATGATTTCTTGGCTTTCAGGTGATTAATCACTGCAGATCTACGTCTAAGAGCAAAATAATAAAAACCATCTTTATGGAAATTTTTCTTTGAAAAACTCTGGATCCCTCGGCCTGATCCCCGCCAACTGTGAGCTCAAACGAGCGTCCCCATGACGTCCTTTCAACGGTCAGGCAAGTAGCTTCGCCCGATGCGGGAGCGCATTGCTTTCCTATGCACACGGTACTGACATGGACAAACCGACGACCAGGCAAGACCGCCCCCCGTCTTGTACAAGATATATACGAATATGATCCTGCTCACCCTCCAGCGACCGGCCGCAGTCTGCTTGCGGACGTCCCGCCAGTGTTTCCTGAATACTACAATGGACCACTAGAACACATCTCATCGGCCGCATGCCGCCATAACTTTGTGTCGAAACCAGCACAGAGTTATGTCCCTCAGTCGGAGCAAGGCAACCCTGGAGCCCCTACAAAGGTGTCGGCCGTGTGCTTGAGGTGCCGTTATCATTTGCAGGTTGATGTGAGCTCTACGCCCGGTATTGGTCAATCTAGTGCGAGATTTTCAGACCACGTACATCATCTGGTATATAAGTCCGGAAAATACAGAGGCGGCGCTGTGCCGGAGGAGGTCAGCCCCAAGGGCCAGTTGCTGGAGACATTCCATTATGAATGTTCATATCTGTCTTGCTCCGTTGCAGTATCTGTGCGGTTCGCCTCGCCTGTCCTTAATGATGACCGGGTGCGACTGTTGGTAGACCCCGAAGTGCTGCGAGAGCGGGCGAACGAGGCATTTGCAGCCCATCCTGACCGTCTGGAAGGAGTTGCTCCGCCCGCACCTATCAATGTCTTGCTGAACCTGCGTACATATATCAGCAACGCCCTTCTTGATAGCCAACAGAGCAAGTCAATCTCAGCGGTTAATAAAAGGTTCATGACGTGTTTCGGAGTTGAAGGGAAGCCCTGCAAAGACTTGTTAGAATTCCTGGGATTTAGCTCTAAGGTTTGTAAACTTGCACTGTAACACGTGCTTGCAAGTTGCAATGTGGTTAATACTTTGACCAGAACGAAGGCTTTTGGGAACCTCCTCGACCGAATCCGTGGGCAGAGTTCCCCTATCGCGACCAACTCAAAATATTTCTTGATGACGTTATACACGAACTTACAGCGCTCATAGAACAGAGGCCAGTAGTAGAAAGGAAGGGCCACCAGCTAGAATTTAATCGTCAACCGGTCTTCAACGATCTCCTCTATTCATTGGAATCTTTGGACTGTAAGTGTATGCCAGCAACTCCTACCATGGCAGCCTTGCTAATAATACTTAGACCCGAGGCCTCACGACCAAGTGAATTTCAGATGGCTCCTCAACCGTGTGTCTCAACTGTGAATTGCACCCCTGTGAACGAATGCTAATCATTCAACAGTTACTACGAAGACCTGGGTGTCGTTGAGGACATGGCGGCTTCATTAATCATAGAGGCCTTTAACCGACAAGTGTCCGTTGATCCTAGTAGGACTCCTGTCTACCTAAAGTGTCTGAAGTCAATTGGAATTCTCAGAGGAGGGGAAGATGGTTCACTTATAGACCAGGCAGTTCAGGTAGCCTACTCCGAAGGGAAGTACACCGAAGAGGACGTAGTTGATGCCTACAAATACTTTGGTCTAAGCCACGATGACCAGCGACTCACAGAAGAAAGCATAATTGGGAAGTTCTATGCTTATCTAGGTGCCACTACTGCTGTTCAAGAGACCGAGACCCGTAGACAGCTATGGAGGATAGGAGATAGCAGACGGAGTGAGCGGATCAAGGCAGCAGCGGAAGAAAGTACGACTGAGTTAACCCAACCAGAAATGGCTCTCAATGAGATAACTAACGGTAATAGGGGTGTCAACTGCTGAACAGGCCCAAGTTTTCCTTGGCGTTAGCGCTGACACATCTGATGATTTTGTTATGGCAGTTTACACAGCCAAAGTATTTCTTTGATGCCTGAAACCTAGCTTTGAGCCTTTGTGTGCTGACTTAACCCAAGGTCAACGACAATCCATCTAGCCGGGATCTTGCTCGCCGTGCAGTCCAGCTGCTAGCTGAGGAGCGAAAATCGGAAGCCTTGAAGCATTTTCTCAAGACTGGCGAAATGACTGCCGGTGAGATGGGCGTTGCTGATGCCTATCGTCTCCTTCAGATACCCGACCGCACCGTGGATGAGGGGGCAATCATGGCAGCATATACGATCTGTGTGGACGAAGCTCCAGGACAAGCTGAAAACTACAACCAGGCGTTGCGGATTATCGCGAAAGATAAGAACAGCCCTCTGCTGAGCAATATGATTTCTGGTTCCGCCACTAAACCTGACCGTAACTTGGCTGAATGGCCTGTCGGACTGCAGAATATTGGCAATACCTGCTACCTCAACAGTCTGTTACAATTCTATTTTTCAATTCGTCCATACCGTGATATGGTCTTGGACTTCGAGAATTTCAAAATGGACATCCATGAAGATATGTTGAGCCAAAAACAGGTGGGGTCTCGCAAAGTGTCGCAAAAGGAGGTTGAGCGGTCCCAACGGTGTAGGTGATGTTTTTGTTTTCTTGTGCGTGTTCGATGTAAAAAGCTCACGACTATATGCTTCAGTTCTCAGAGAATTGCGAACTCTCTTCAACGACATGATCACTGCCCAATCAACTTACGTTGTTCCCACCCAGGAGCTGGCGCGGTTGACGCTGATCAGCCCTTCCAACGAAGCTGCTATTCGTCGCCGGTCGACGATATCTGGAATCAGACCCAGTGCTCTTGGTGAAATCAACGGTGTGCCAGTTATGGGACCTCTCGGGCCCCCACAGCCGACTATAGAAAGTGAAGCCAATGAGCTCATAGCTCCGGAGCCAGAGAAGCCCCAACGCTCAACGACAAGCGATGTTGATAGCGAGACAACCCTTGTCTCTGATGGTACTAGGATTGATGCGACGGTCCCGCTGCCTAATGACAAGGAACCTGAGCCCCTACGTGCAGATTCTACGAAGATGGTCGCGCAGGGCGAATCAACCCCTGAGGCAGTTGAGTACCAACCATCCGACAGACCGGCTTCTGCTGAGCAGAATGAGCAGAATGTGCCATCTAGCCAGCCTCCTCCAGTCCCGCCACGGCCTGGTCCGCAACCTGATCCGCAGAGGCAACTTATAGAGGAAGTAGAGATTGGGGCTCAGCAGGATGTGACAGAAGTAATCAACAATGTGTTGTTCCAGAGCCAATGTGCCATCAAACCAATCTCGCTTGCTCCAGATGGTGAACAGCTCGATCAAGTGAAAGAGTGAGTTTGATTACCTATTTATCTCACGTTCTGGGCTAACCTATGCTGTCCTTCAATAGCTTATTTTACGGTAAAGCCAAGTCCTACATCCAAACACCTGAAGGTGTACGATCAAAGGAAGAATGGTGGTGTGATATTAAAATCGACGTCGCGACTGGATCACGAGATATCTATGCTGCCATTGACGGTGCTTTTGACGTCCAGAAAGTTAGCGTAGATAATTCGGTGGCGGAGCAGTTCAGTGCAATCAGCAAGTTGCCGCCAGTTCTCCAAGTTCAGGTCCAGCGTGTCCAGTTCGATCCTGTCAAGAAGCGCTCCTTCAAGTCCACCCACCATTTAGAATTGAAGGAAACTATCTACCTTGATCGGTATATGGACACTCAACAACCCGAAATCTTGAATCGCCGTCGCCAGTGTTGGGAATGGAAAAATGCATTAAGAACACTCGAGGCTCGTCGAGCCGAGTTGCAACGCCAAAGTGTATGAACCCACCGAAGGATGGTTTTCATCCACCGTGAAGAGATGTTCTAACTACTCACAGGAGGCTGATGGCCTAGACATACCGAGCTTATTCGACAATGCCAAGGATGTACTAGAAGAGCTGAACTCTATGAAGGAGGACCCTGAGACCGCAGCAGATGCGGTTCCTATCAATCCAGAACTTATACCTGAGCTTAATCAACTTTCTCAGATAGCAAGGGCAGAGCTGAACTGTATGTGTCACACTATTTACCTTTCTCTGCTCTCATCTTTTCTAAGCTCCTATATTGTTCTGACATATGGTTTGTTTGTTGTGGAACATTTATACTCATGTGTTTTCTAGACATCGAGCAAGAGATCAAGGATTTACAAACTATGATCTCAAGCCAGTTTGCTGATTACAAACATTTGGCCTATCGTCTCTACGCTGTTTTCGTTCATCATGGCTCCGTTGAGTTCGGGCACTACTACATTTACATCTGTGACTTTGAACGGAATGTTTGGCGGAAATATAACGACAACTATGTCACCGAGGTGCACGACCTGGATGAAATATTTACGAGCCAAGACCGCCAAAATCCCCCGACTCCGTACTTCCTAGTATATGTCAATGCCACTATGAAGGACCGTCTAGTCAGTCCTCTTTGCAGGGAGATACTCGAGTCTCCCCCAGACGATCAGCCGAGTGTTGACATGGCAAATGATACTAAGGCGGTTACTGCGCCGACAGCTGCAGAAGATGTGGATATGAACCCACCGGCGTACGATGAGATATGGACTGACAAAGGCACATCAGGTACGGAAGATAACCACCATATAGAAGATAAAACGGGCCCCACTGGCGTGGGGGGCAACGGGGTCACTGGCAGAGGGCCGTCAAACAAAGACACTGACTTCCATGATGTGCAATGGTAGGCTCTGAGACAATACTTCCAACCGGGGTCGCGACACTGAATCCATTGAAACGGAAAGGGTTAGATGATGTAGCTGGCTCAACTAGCTAAGCTGAGTGGCCCTCTGTACAGCGACATCTGACCGTGATCCCGTGCCTGGTGCACTTATATTTATGAAACTACCTATGTCATCCGTTCTATGCTGTACAGATGAGGGTTTACAGTTATCTTCAGCGGAACATGTTGTTTTGAAGTGAAGGCCACGGCAACACCCATTGATCAAGACGACCTTTTTGCCCTCGCCATTCTTCCCAAGCTCAATCCAATGAGGTCATACTTAATTCAAATTACCTTGGACGTTTAAGCCGTACCTATGGCCATGCATACATCGACCACAAGCCGCCCAAACATGCATTTACAGAACCTTCATGGCAGTTGTGTGATGTTGAGTAATTGTTGTTTGTACATGGGAGCGGGTCGGTACTTATTGTTCCTGTAAATAGCGGGTGATACCATTAGTTATGACTGTCTAATGATGTACAATGACATTTATCTGTGTCTAATTAGTATAGTCTGGTTGTACGCTCTTTTATAACCACGTGACTCGGACTGCGCCTAGATATGCTGATCCGACAGGCGGGCCGCGGATCGGAAACGGAACATTGCCCGCCATCGGCAGTCCACATCGGCAGTACAATATGCTGCCTTCATTCCGGAAGTCGAAGAGCTACTGGCTCATAGGATTGAGGTTGGCGTAAATAATGCAGAATACTTTTACGATAGGGATTGTACAACGAAAGCGCGGTTATTTCGAGTAAAGCAAGTGATGGATAAGAGCTTGTTGCCCGATCTCCAACGATTGCGGGGAAATTCCGGGGCACTAAGGTAACACCCGTTACGGGTAACTTTCCGCACCTCCGCAGGAAGCCGCCCTTATTTCCGAAGACAGTATATATCCGTTCGTACTGCTCCTTAGCTCACGAGCGTAACTGGGACATCCTGACCCGCTGATTCTCAGTGTCTTCTTAAATTCTCACGAAGAGACTAACTCCTGCCTTGATCAGTTGCCACTCCTAACAGCAGACTGTAGTGCTTTCTGCGCGTCTAACCCCGCTGGGATCTCAGTTCACCATGCCTTCACAAGTTGCTACGTGCCTGCGCCTTGCGCGGCAATTTTCTGCAGACCCGAGCAAGGTAGTGCTCTCAATTCAGTGATATCGAGGCAGGATCATACTGACGAGTCTTCTACTAGCATCAACGATTCCTTGCGCGTGCATTCTCCAGCAGCGTCCGCCGCTCCGAGATCAACAAGGTTGTGTCTTCTGCGGAATTAGCAATCAAGGACTTGAAGCCCAACTCGACCGTTCTGGCAGGCGGTTTCGGTCTTTCTGGTGTACCGGATACTCTCATCAATGCTGTGCGAGCGAACCCTTCTATCACCGGGTTGACGGTGGTCAGCAACAACGCTGGCGTGGATGGAGCGGGTCTTGGCCTTCTTCTCGAATCCAAGCAGATCTCGAAGATGATTGCCAGCTATGTGGGCGAGAACAAGACCTTCGAGCGCATGTACTTAACTGGTGAGATTGAGTTAGAGTTGACACCACAGGGCACCTTGGCTGAGCGTTGTCGGTCGGGCGGTCATGGAATCCCTGCTTTCTACACACCTGCCGCTTTTGGTACGGTTGTGCAGACAGGTGAGCTGCCTTTGAAGCACAACGCCGATGGCACCGTCGCTCTGCGGAGCAAGCCCCGCGATGTCAAGGTCTTTGATGGCAAGAGCTATGTCATGGAGGAGTCTATCAAGGGTGACTATGCCTTTGTTAAGGCTTACAAAGCCGATAAGTTGGGCAACTGCCAGTTCCGTTATGCTGCTCAGAACTTCAACGGGGCCATGGGCCGCAATGCTAAGATGACAATCGTTGAGGCGGAGCACATTGTCGAGCCTGGTGAGATTGAACCGGCTGCTATTCATCTGCCCGGTATCTACGTCAAGCGTGTTATTCAGAGCACGACACCAAAGAATATCGAGAAGTACACCTTTGCCAAGGAGGAGGGTGAGGACACTGCTGCCCTGGGCAAGGGTGACACCGCCGCCAAGCGTGAACGTATTGTCCGCCGTGCGGCTAAGGAATTCAAGAACGGGATGTACGCAAACCTGGGTATTGGTATGCCCATGCTGGCGCCCAACTTCGTTGATCCTTCCGTGGAAGTCCAGCTCCAGTCTGAAAACGGTATTCTGGGATTGGGCCCCTACCCTAAGAAGGGCCAGGAAGACCCGGATCTTATCAACGCCGGAAAAGAGACGGTTACGCTTGCGCCCGGTGCGGCTTGCTTTGGTAGTGACGAGTCTTTCGGCATGATCCGTTCAGGAAGAATCGACTTGACTATTCTGGGCGCCATGCAGGTGAGCGCCAGAGGTGACTTGGCTAACTGTAAGTTCTTCTGCATATGATCATCTTGTGTAAATCTTTGGCATCTGTCCGTACTAACCGTGGCATGATAGGGATGTTGCCCGGTAAGATCAAGGGCTTTGGCGGTGCTATGGATCTGGTTTCCAACCCCTCCGCTACAAAGGTGGTTGTGACTATGGAGCACACTGACAAGAAGGGCAACCCTAAGATCGTCAAGCAGTGCGAGTTCCCATTGACCGGCAAGACTTGTGTCAGCCGTATCATCACTGAACTCTGTGTCTTTGACGTTGACTTCACTGACGGTCTTACCCTGGTTGAGCTTGCCGACGGTGTCACTGTTGATGAAGTCCGGAGCAAGACAGAAGCTCCGTTCAAGGTTGCTGATGATGTGAAGCCCATGCTGTAATCAAGTCCTTTTATACTCTTTTTGTTTGCATGTCTGGATGTCACCAATTCGCAAAATTATGGGATTTATAAGCGTATAGTTTGTGAAGTCATGTCGGGTACGGGATCTGCTGTATATACCAATCTTTCAGAAAACAGTTCAAATCATTCGAGAATATGTCTTGGACAGTAACTGTACATTGCCCCCACCAGAACATATCAAGATAAACGTGATGCGGTGAAAGTAGTCTTTATCCGCGATCTATATTCCCATCGCAGTAGATAATAGTAGTACATTGAAACATAAGTATACAAACTCCTCAAGCCATCCCTAACTTCCAATATTGCAGCACCCTAGCTAAACCTGAAAAGACCCTTCAACCTCGCACTTACTCTCCCCCAGAAGTCCCTTGTCGGAGCCTCTGAGAACTCTTTAATTACATTGTCATAGTAGTCTGGGTTACCAGTCGGTCGCCGCAGCTTAGGAGACAATGGGTACCGTCGGGAATAGCGATCTTCCAACAGCGACGACAGTGCATTCAAAGAGGCTTCTGAAAGAGGCGGAGGTGGCGATTGTGAGGACGGTTGTTGCGGCTGCTTAGAAGGGTTCTCTGAGGTCTGAGGGAGGTGGGACTGGAGGTATGTCTGAACAGAGACGGCTGAAGGGCGGACATGGTCAACGGGCCAGTGTTTGAGAAGGTGGTTAATGCGCGTGATGGTTTGGGCCTAAAACAGTTGTCAGGTTACTGTTGGTTGATCTAGTTTGGTAATTCAAGCAAGACATACCGGTGGCTTGGACATGATGGTTGTGACTGTGATTGATGAGCGAGAAAAGCGGTCTGTTAGGAGATATAGAATTTCGTAGAAACACCAAACGCCTGCGGGATTATCCCGGACAGTTCAATTGATTAAATGGGGTGTGATGGGTTGTCGGAGTAGCGATATCTAAATTATTTTGATATGATCTACGCGGGCAAAAAGTCAAGTCACGGGGATGGGCGGAATGCCCCAGGCAGCAGCAGCGGCCGTCAGCCACTGACAGAGGCTCTCTCCACTCCGTCATGTAATCGCCCTCATTTCCATTCCATCCTCCATCTACAGTCGATCCCTTTCCATCCTCATCATCGCTTGCCCTCGGACACTCTTTATTCCTTGTCTTCTTTGTTCGTAGTACTATAAGGCCTCTGTTGTGAACATTGGTCCTCTCTCTTTACCGCCCATCCCCTCTCTTTCCGGATTTCCTTCCCTCGCTCAGCTTGTCATGAGCTCGCAGCGCTATCAAAGGGTAAGAGTCACCCAGCGCCCTGGAACGGTTGCAGGATGCATAGGAGTTACCGATAAATAGTGAAATTCTTCGGACGGGTTGCTTATTTGGTGATTTCTAGGTAAACGCCCACGATGAAGATGAAGAACCGCAATCACAATCGTCAATCCCTCTCCGGGGGACACCAAACTCTCCACCTCCCTCGTTTCGCTCTCGTTCCACCTCTCCATCATCCAGACGCCTTCTCCATGACGACCCCCTAAACAACGATGCAGATCAGACGCTGGCCGACGCATTTGATGACGAGAGTGACTCCGAAGCGGATGAGCCGGATGACCGTCAGCGACTAATGCGGGCTCAGCCGGATTCGCGACCAGTGGCAGATAGCAGCAGTGCGACCGCTAGTTCGTCATCTGGAGTGGGTAATGAACAGCAACCGCCCAGTGAACAGCGTAGTGGGATCCAGAGGAGGCAGACAATTCTACCGAGTTTCAGTACTGGTAGCCGAGTGATCAGGTCCACAAATGACGGTGTCTTTGCAAACCTGGCGGCTAAGCCAGAGCGTGGAGAGAAGACCGAAGACCTTCCTCCGGTGTGTATTCACCTGCTTTGTGTTGAGTGATGCGTATTCTTTTGAGTCCGTGCTAACGCCTTGTGTATAGTCCTATGAAGAGGCGGCTGCTGACGCTACCCCTCCGTACTGGGAGACTACGATTTTGGCCCCCGGGATCTCATCCGACGAGGTGTACGTGGATGGGTTACCAGTAGGGTCCGTTTTTTCGTTTGTCTGGAATGCTATGATCTCCATGTCCTTCCAACTGGTCGGTTTCCTCCTGACATACCTTCTCCATACTACACATGCGGCGAAGAATGGAAGTAGGGCTGGTCTCGGTCTTACTCTCGTACAATACGGATTCTACATGAAAGGCGGCAGTGATACGAAACCGGACGATGGTGCAGACCAATACGTGACACCTCCGGACCCCAACAGCCATAATTTTGACCCTAGCTCCGTTACCGATGGATCTGGGAGCGATGGCGGCGGTGGTGTATCGGGGATCTCCACGAGTGAATGGATTTCATATGTTCTCATGATTGTTGGTTGGTTCATCTTAATCCGCGCTATCAGCGACTATCTACGGGCTCGGCGACACGAGCAGCTGGTGCTGCAAAGCCCTGACCGAGGCCTTCCTGTGCCGATCATTGCAACAAATGAAAGAACAGAGACCGTTGTTTAAGTTGCCAGCATAGTGATCTGCAAAATCTTGGACGGGTTGGAGCCTTGGAGCCTGGGCGTTTCTTTCCTTCTTTCTTCTTTTTATTTTATGCTATAATTTGCTTTTGTATGGGTAATGCGCGCTAATTCCCCCGACGGACATTCCATGAGACGTGAAGTCCTCATTTCGTTTATCTTTGAGCATGGGAACACTTGTAACTATTTGATTAGAGATACCAAATCTGAAAGACATAGCACTTGGCATTGATGCCCTATCGTTGTCACGTCTGCCATTCGCCAGCCAGGCAACCTTGTTTTTTTTTTTTTTCTTTTTTTGACCTCCCTACAATCCATTTTTTGCCTTCTCGCCTTGCCTTCCCAGTTTATTCTTCCCTTCCCAACTCTTAGTTTCTATTTTTTATAACATTTACTCATCGATCAAATAAACTGCGCTTGCCCTCGACTATCTTCACAATCTACGTAAGTCTAGACTAACCAGCGATGGCAGCGTGATTTTTGTCTTCAGCTCTTGGCGGCACTCTCCGCAGCCCGTCCGACGTCTCCGCAAGCGTTTGTTTACCGCGCCTTCGTATTTGCTCATTCATTCATTCTCTCCTTCATATTATCTCATCGACTTCTCGCCCTTTCCTTCTTGATCCCTGACGCTTGGAGATCTGTTCTCTTGTTCTCCCCCGTAAATGGCCAAGGTCGATGCAGCGGCGGATTCTCCGGCCGCCGCATCGCCAAACCACAGCCTTCCCCCAGGCCCCGTTGAGGCTCGCTCGTTGTCCTCTATTACCGCAGTAGCCTCGAATCCCCCGGCTTATCCACGGAATCCGACGCAGAAGAAACTTGATCCTTTGGTTTTGTATATCGTGAGAGTCCCGGGCAGTAAAGGTACGTCATGGTCGGTTACTGCATAGATATACCCCGCATAAGCGGTGGGAGAAATTGACCGATCATTTAATTTATTCAAGATTGGACGATGGATGCTAATTTCAACGTCTCGGGCCTGCAATGTAGATGTCTTTCTCTCTCCACTGAAACCACCAACAAAAGCCAGCGTTTCGGCTGAGGCCATCAATGCTTCCCTCTACTATCTACATGTCTCGACGCCCGAGGACGATGTCTTGCTTCAGGAATGTGAGCAAGAGCGCGAGGAAGAGGCGAAACTGCGGAGAGAGCTTGGAGAGGAAGCGGATGTTCCTCCTGAGTTTGCGAAAATGAATCAGGTTCGACGAAAGCCTGTTCCAGGCGGCGGTGGTGGCGCAAAGGTGGATGCTGATGCACGCCCTCCCCTCCCTGCTCACCGATCCAATGTGTCGCTGCCAGAGAATGTTCTACCAGTGCCAAAATTTGCGGAAATACCGTCGTCTCTGATGCCGGCTCGTCCGGGCTGGACCGGAAGTCGCTCGTCGATCGATATCCCCCAGTCCGCGACTCAGGTGACAACGGACAGTCGCGATCCTTTCCTCCGGCATACGCCACCGGGTGACGAGCCTGAAGCAAGGCCGTCCTTACCGCCTCGCCCACTTCCACCTGTCCCGAAGGATGAGCTCGCATTTGAGCTGGTCGAGGACAATTCTGCGCCGAAGAAGGCCAATCGTTGGAGTGCCTTGTCGGGGTATTTGCCCGGACGAAATGCGGAAAACTGGAAGGAAAAGTATGAGGTCCTGACCTCAGGCCGTCACAGCCTCGACTCCAGGAGACCTCAAGTGCGACCACAATCGGCTCACGCGAATCCATCATACAATCGCATGAGTTCTCCAGCGAGAAGTCCAGGCCAATCTCCAAGCAGGAGACCTTATGACAGCAAACCGCCGGAAAGACCTGGTTTCCACATCACCCTCATCCGTCGCGATCCTACCCATGGGAGTCAATGGAATGTAGCGACAATCTCAACACCGAAAATGGACGGCGGCGCCATTGACATCGAGGTGTCCACGCCAGGGTACACCCGGTTCGCTGCGCAAAGTGAACCGCTCTCACTGGCCAGTCTGGGAATCAACCTACCTTCCGAACTGGGCAACCGCATCTCACTATCTTCGTCTCGACCTACTCAGGCTGAACTGGCAGAGAGCACCCCCAACCAACCATCGCATTCCCGAAAGTTCCACCGCAAACTCTGCGTATCACGACCATACCAGGAAGACGGCCGAGGCTCCTTAGACCCAGGAGCCAACCGACCCTCACTCGACCACGGAACCAACAGTCCCTCGAGATCCAACCTCTCCAAGCTCAAAAGCGGCTACTACACCTTCACCTCACCCTGGAACGGCACCTGCACATTCTCAACGAGCGTCAACGGCCGCAGCCTCAAATGCAAGCACATGATCCCAATGCCCTCGACAGGCCCGAACGGCGCCCCCATCGACAATCCCGCCGTAACAGTCGCCGAAATCCGCTTCAACACTCCCTTCCAAGCAGGCCATCTCCACCACCAACCAGGCCCTTCCCACATCTCCCCCTTCACCCTCAGCCAAACCCCAGCCTTCAAAGACCCAACCAGCAATCCCAACAACCACGGCCACAACCTCGACCCAAGCTCCTCCTCCCCGTCAGACCGCAGCTCAAAGCGCGCTACCCTTGCTCAATTCCTCAACCCAAACGCCTACAACCGCCCGCGCGCCCGCTCCGGCGCCTCCGCCCACTCCACATCCTCCAATTCCAACTTCGGGGCACCAACCCGGAAACCGTCAACAAGCAGCACCAGCAGCGGCGCTGCAGACCTCGAGGACGGACCCCGTCGTCCTCTGCGCCGTCCACTAAGCGACGACCGCCTCGATTTCTCGCTTGCGCGAGAAAACGCCGGGGGCGGCATGCGTGGGAAGAGCGCTAAACTAGGTAAATTGATCATTGAGGATGAGGGTATAAAGATGCTGGATTTGCTTGTTGCCTCTTGTATGGCTGTTTGGTGGAGGGGTTATTACTATTGATTGATCTTTTTTTCTTTTCTTTCAAGAGTACATGGAATGGTTGATGGGTTGACCTGACGTGCATGTGGATGGTTTTGTCTCCCTTGGTTTCATGTAGTCTTTGTTCCTATGTATGTATGTATGTATGATTGACGATTGATGAAATGATTATATATCCTCAGATTCACTGTGCTGTTACTATCAGAATTAGAATTATGTTAGTCCAAAAAGAAGAGAAGATTATGAACCACAAACAAATAATAGAGTACCATCTCGTATATGCTATACTATAATCAACTACTTCATCAGATCTATCCATTCATCAATCAAAAGATCAAACTAGCGCTCAATTGCAATGCAACTGCCGTCTTCCTCATGCACGCTTACACACAGACCCAGGTCCAATAGCCAGTCGCCAGTAGCATAGGTAAAGTCGGGTACATACAAGAACGGAACATGAGTGAACCAGTCCTCTCTTTAACCTTTTTGTATGTAAACAGGAAGGAAAAAGGAAAGGGGATACCGCTAGAAACTAACTGCATGGCATAACCAAAGGTGGGGGAACCCGTGAATATATTTATGCTCTTATCATATAGGCATCCGGAAACGCCTGCGAATTCCAGGGACGAAGATATTCACTTGGGCCAATGGATTTTATACCACCCATGCCCGTTTATTGTACGTCCATTCCACGCTGCAGCGACGATTCCAGATCGTTGTGGACGCCACCGCCCGCGGCGAGCGCCTCCTGAGGCTTGGGCTCCTCTTGCTTCCAGACGCCCTGTTGGTTCTCGGGGATTGGGACGTTGGTCTGCTGGGCGATCTGCTGCTGTTGCGCAGCAGCGGCGGCCTGCGCCTGGGACTGCTGCCGGACGACGGCACGGAAGCGCACGACTTCCTCGTAGATCATACGACGCATCTCCTGTACGTCGTCCACCACTTCGAAGTGGAAATCGAAGGTTGTGGGGCATGTCGGCTCGTCCGATGCGTCGTGCCAGATGTGCAGGTATGGGTGCTCCAAGGCCTCTTCAACCGAGATACGCGACGAGGGGTCAAAGGCCAGCATGCGGTCAAGCAAGTCAAGCGCATCGGGGTTGGCACTGGGGAACAAGCGCTGGAAGGGGATCTTGGGCATGAAAGGCAGGTTGCGTACGTACTCCTGGGCCCGGGGAGAGCCGATGCGGCTCAAGGTCTCCTCGTTCGGAGTGCCCAGGTAGTGTAGGATTTGATTGAGCTGGTCGACATAGTCACGACCCTTGAAGAAGGGGCGGCCGCCGAGGAGTTCGGCCAGGATGCAGCCCACAGACCACACATCGACTGTTGTATATCAGCAAAGTAGATGGCAAGAGAGCATGTTAGGGGCAAAAGCACATACTAGCTTTAGTATAACTCTGGAAGCTCAACATGATTTCCGGAGCACGGTACCATCTTGTCGCGACATATTCGGTCATGTAACCTGCGTTCTCTTCCGGGTCAATCGAGAAACCACGCGCCAATCCGAAATCGCAAATCTTGAGTTCACAATCGGCATTGACCAGCAAGTTTCCGGGTTTCAAATCTCTATGCAAAACATTGGCCGAGTGGATGTACTTCAGGCCACACAGAATCTGATAAATAAAGGACTGGAAGTGGGCATCGGTCAAGGGTTGTCCGGAACGGATAATAGCGGCGAGATCACACTCCATCAACTCTGGGCAAGGAAATTATATCAGTAGCTGTGCGTGGACCATGTGAAGGTGGGCAGTCCTACCCTCATACAGATACGTTTCGTTGAAGTTATCTGGGCGCGGAATGTCCATGTCATAGAGACAAGTGATCTGCATGTTCCGGTCAGCCCTATCAGCTTCAGTGGCATTAAGTTGGCACCGAACGTACATTGCGGTGGCCTCGGAAATGTTGGAGTAACTTAATTTCTCTCAAGGCACGCTTAGCTAAGATCTTCTTGCTGAAGACATTGGTGACTTTCTTGATAGCAACACCTTCACCGGTTTGAATGTTCGTGGCGGCACTAGATAGCGAAACCGGAGATCGTCGTCAGAATGTGGTGATCCAAACAGCTTTATATGATATTCATCTTCGCAAGGCCATTACTCTCGATAGATGAGGGTTGACAGAGAGACGAGTATGTCAGAAGCTTATGATGATCCATAACGTACCAGACAATACCATATGCACCTTGACCCAGCTCCTTAGTGACATTGTATCGTTCATCCACAATAAAATCCTGGTTGAAGACCTTGAAGATCTTACGTCCTCGTAGATCAGCCATGGTATCGGAGGGGCGATGGAAAGGGAAAAAAAGGTTTCCAGGGATCGACTGCTAGTAGCACAAAGGAAACTCGAGGCGGTAAAGCGAGTGTCGTTCTGTAGACGCCTAGAAAGAAATGGAGGGGGAGGAAAATGTGCGGTCGGTCCACCCAAAAGGTAGTGGGGAAATTCGCGAGTACTTTTGCTGTTGTCTCGATTTGTTTTCTGGTTTTTTTTATTTTCCTCCTTTTCCCTTTTTATTTTTTGTGTCTCAGTCAGGGGAGGGGAGAAAGACAAACAGAAGATCTGGCGCGGGCTGGCTGGTCGATGAGAGGGAAAGCAGCTTCGAATGGACGGAACGGCAGCCCCGCAGTGGGAAAGTCAATCTTCCGCCGTTGCGGCTCCTGAATGGGAATTAAGGGTTTCAAAACTTATGACAATGAGGCGCAGCAAGATGGGAATCAAAACCCTCAGAAAGAGATCCTTCTAGAGGGAGCAAAAGAGCTGGAAATGTAATGTCAGGCGAGGAACGACTAAAGCACGTTGAACCACAACCGGGTGGAAGAGGGGTGTAATTAACGCAGATCGGTTGGGGCCTTGCAGATGGGCGAGGTTCTGGCGGCACCGAACATGCAGCAGCAGTCAAATGGTCAATGTCGGCGGAGGGAGACAAGTGGGGATTGCTTGCAAGTACATACTTTGGTTCGTTCAAAGAATGAAATCATTGAACGACTTTCTTTCAAGGAAACTCGTTTGCTCAGTCTATCACTGAGCTATTGTTCCACCACACAGCGTAGAACAAACAAAACGTATAGGGTGGCGTTTATTTATCTATTGCTTAAATCATCGACAAGAAGGAAGTCACTGGATGTGCTGGTTCGGCGGTTTGCCGCCCAGGATGGGGTGCCTAAGGCCCATCCGGGGAGGGGCTCTGGTGGAGCACTGATGATGACAGTGTCACACTGGTCACACTGTCACATTCTAGCCTCAACCCACCACTTCGGGGGGAGCGGATATTCTGGTCTCAATCTGTGTTCAACCTGGATTCAACAAACGGATGCTATACAGCCTCTGAATGAATAAGGGGATTTTGACTGGCTAACATCCATCCTAATGGATAGCTTTTGTCGAGAAAAAAAAATAAAAAAGGAATCAATGTCTAAGTTTCCAAATCACCTCTATAACTTGAGGCTTCTCTCGCTCTCGAACATATATCTGGCGAACCCTGTCTGTCTCTGCAATTGCTTCCTTCAATCGGAAGGAGACCTTGCCCTCGTCCTTGCTACGCAACGGGCCCAGACTATACTCAAATGGATCCGGGCCCTTGTATTTACTGTTATCCCAGGTCTGCTCCATGGAAACCGAATCCTGCAAGGGTAGCGAGTATTTGACAACGGAAAAGCCATTTATCAGATACCAATCGTCTGACAACTGCCAACGTCGAAGCAAACAGGCTTCACCGCAGATGGCAGCCACCTTGCTGAGAGCAACCATGTCGGCGTGGAACCAGGATTTCCAATGATGCAAAGAGAGCGGCAATGGACGGCCTGACTCGTAGAACCCAGACGCATCGCCCCGAAGGTCTAACTGATGGAGGCCATGTTCCCACTTGAGTTTCACGGTAGTTTGGCTGTAAATACACCGCGCGATCATTCGATCACCGGCGCCCTTATAGTCATAGCAATTGCGAAAAACAGCATTGAGTTGTTGAACAAGGGGAATGGAGAGAAATATCCCAGCACCGCCGTACGCCATATGGCTCCCAAAATACATCTGTGCGATATCCTCGGTGAGTGCCCCTATATACTGCGGCTCCGTCGGATCATACGTCGCCAACCGTTGCACGAGATTCTCCATTGAAGGAAAGAAAGTATCATCGTCGATTAAGACAATCCACTTGGTAAGCTCATCCTTGCGCTCAAAAAGGGTCCGGAGCAAGGAAAAGTACCGATCCAGCAAATCATCCGAGTTTTGGATAACGGTGAGGCGAATATCCAGTTCCTTTGCCCGTTTTTGAGACTGCTTCACCGAGCCTTCATCATCAACCACGGCTACAATGTGTGCATTTGTTCCTCCCGCCCAGTGTGCGAAAGCATCCAGAGAATCATACAATCTCGCTGTAGACGTTGCGACGCCAAATATCATGTGTGATGCATTGGGGCGTGGAGCCATCACGGGAGCATGTATTGTCACCGATGTAGCACATCTCTCTTCTGGCAGTAGCTCTGTATGATTCTTTGTATCCAGTTGGACCGTCCGATACGTGGGAATTGGTACATCGAGTGAATCCGAGAAACCAGTAAAGTTCTTGGTTTGCACAACAGATATCTCCAATCTAGCATATTCCGCGGAGGAATTGGAAGCGTGCGTTCTCAGCAAGTCAAGATCCACATGGCAACCACTGCTGCTACTGGAAGATGGAGACGGAGCATTGGGGAAAGGACTAATATCAATATTGCTATGTCGCGAATAGAGAAGGAATGCTGCAGATATGAGCAGAAGTGAAGTGGTGGCAGCTATTACGGCAGTGGATCGGCGCCATTGAAGCAAAGGATGATAGCGCGCCTGCATCGCGACCCGAACATAGCTAATATCTCATCAATTGTTGTTCTATACGGTTGAACCCAAGTTGGACCATTTATTGTGAAGGGCAAAATCTAAGAAAAAGAAAGAAGAAAGGCGGGAGGCTTCAGTTCCAGGCCCGCTAGGGGGGAAAGAGTCAAGAAAGTGAAAAGAAAAAGAGAAAATAGTTAAGAAAAGAGACGATGTGATCCTTGTTTCAGTCAAGGAGAAAGGGCTGCCGCCCAGGGTTGCGGCTGAGCAATCCCGAAGATCCCAATCTGAATGGCATTTAGTGACGGCCGCTATTACCGTAGAAATTCCGCGGCAGGTGAGTTAATTCAACCAACTTCTCAATTGTCCTGGTTGTCATAACCACGTTGGGTATTTCGTGAAATATTTATGGTACACACTTCATGAGGGGATCTTTTCAAATATCAAGATATAGCTTTTCTCGTGTTCAAGTATATCTCTTGCATCTACAAACGCACAATACAATAAGACAAACATATTTAGACAGAGTGGTAATCTACCGTAATGGTAGATCAGATCAGTTATTGTACGCGGAACTACTAATTCTCCAAAACATAACTTATCACGTCAATTCGTCTCCCTTTGGAACATCATTGCTTCATTCAACCTTTTATCGCCGTCCCTCAATACCCCTATGCTTTCTAGTGTCTTGATGATGCTATGCGACGCTTAAACCATCATTTCTGGAACAAGCAACAAAGAAAGCGCGAAAAATGGCCTATAAAAAGCCGCTTTACAGGGAGTTGACTAGCCTGCGCTCTTTCCTGAGAGCCCGAAGCTTTTCGCGTGCCTCCTCGAGAGGAATCATGACACCTTGCTTCTGAGTTGCAGGGTCGTCACGGTTGCGGATGTTGACAGTGCGAGCCTCCTTCTCTTGAGCACCAACGACTGTTTCACTTAGTTAGTACATCACAATACCAGACTAGACATATGCTCAGCGGGGCCGTAACATACCGAAAATGAAGTTGTACTGGGCCAGCTGTCCAGTACGAATCTTCTTCTGCATGGTGTTTCCGCTAATGTCAATGTCGACATTCAGCTTATCACCGCGCAGAATAGTCTGCAGCTCTTCCACGTAGTCGTTTACAGCAGGCATGACAGGAACAATCAGGATTTGGCGGGGGCTGATCCAGAAAGGCCACTTGCCACCGAAGTGCTCAGTCAAGATTCCCAGGAATCGCTCAAAGCTACCGATAATAGCTCTGTGGATGACAACTGGACGAGCACGACCAGGGCCAGGCTCGCTAGATTTGGTCTCGCCCTCGGCCGACTCGGCAGCCGCTTGGCTCTTGTCGGCCTTTTCATTGCTCATGTACTCAAGCTTGAAGTTGATGGGGGCCTGGTAATCAAGCTGGATGGTGGCACACTGGAACTCTCGCTTGAGGGCGTCAGCGATAGTGATGTCGATCTTAGGTCCGTAGAAGGCACCGTCACCCTCATCGATGGCCCAGTCATCGCCCTTGAACTTAGTCATGGCCGCCTTAAGCTGGTCTTCAGCATAATTCCAAGTTTCAAGCTCTCCAAGGTACTTCTCTGGACGAGTGGAAAGCTTCAGCTTGAAAGTGAAACCGAAAAGCCCATAGATAGACTGAAGGAAGTCGAATAGCCCCTCGATTTCCGAGATAATCTTTATAACGTTAGTGAGATGAAGGGAAGAAAGGAGATGCCGAGGAAATTTACCTGATCCTGAGTACAGAAGATATGGGTATCGTCTTGCTGGAACTTCCGGACACGGGTGAGTCCACTTAGTGCACCAGATGCCTCATTTCTGTGCAGAACACCAAAGTCTGCAATACGCAGCGGGAGTTCTCTGTAGCTTCTCTCGCGATGACCGAAAAGGATGAAATGTCCGGGGCAGTTCATAGGCTTAAGAGCCCACTCTCTCTTCTCAACGTCAACCTTAAACATGTCATCCTTATAGTGGGCCCAATGTCCAGAAGTCTTCCAGATGCTAACATCGTACATGTTAGGCGTCTGGACTTCCTGGTAGCCGCGCTTACGATACTCCGACCGCAAGAGGGTCTGAAGAGCATTGAAAATCTTGGTACCGTTGGGGAGCAAGAAGGGACATCCTGGGGAGGCTTCGTCAAAGAAGAAGAGCTCTTGTTCCTTGCCGATCTTCACATGGTTGCGCTTTTCCGCTTCCTCCAGGAACTTCAGATGTTCTTGCATTTGCTTCTTGTCGGGGAAGGCAACACCACGAATACGCTGCAGAGAGTCGTTGCTTTGGTCACCAAGGAAGTAAGCAGAGGAGTTCTGAAAAAGCAATTAGCCTGGCGAATTTATATGATGACTTCTTAGCCCCCTACCTGCATAATCTTAAAGGTCTTAATCTTTCCAGTGCTTTGAATGTGGGGTCCCCTGCAAAGGTCGACCAAGGTACCGCATCTATAAACAGTGCTCTTTTCTCCGGTGACCAGTTTGTCGATATAATGCAGCTTGTACTTGCTGTACGCGAACATCTTTTTCAGGTTCTCTTTCGTAACTTCTAATCTGTCAAAGCTCTGCTTCTCCTTGAAGACACGGTTTGCGTGCTTGTCCAATGCTGGCCAATCGGTCTCTCTTACAACACGGCTATGGCAGTGTCAGTAACCAGTCGAGCTAAGCCTGTTTCTTTCTGGGACGCACTTATCGGGCATGGCCATATCATAGAAGAAACCCTGTGGGGTGGGAGGTCCATGGGATAGCAGACATCCATATTCACACTCGCAAGCCTCGCCAAGGCAGTGAGCACTCGAGTGCCAGAAGACTTCCCTTCCTTCGGGATCCTCGAATCGCACATAAGAGACCGTGCAGTCACCCTCCAAAGGTCGGCTCAAGTCCCAGAGTTCGTTATCGACCTTTGCAAGCACAATAGTGGCACTCAGTTCCTTGGGCACATTCTTGAGAAGTTGAGCGGGGGTGGTTTCCCAGGCTTTGGCGGGGACCTGTTCCTTATTGCCGTTGCCAGGTTCCAAGGTGACGGTGATTTCGGAGTGAGGCTTGTTCTTGGTCTCCTCGAGATATTGCTGCCAAAGCTCCTCGAAGAAGTTGTTGCGCTCAATAATGAAATCGGGTAACGAACCGGCACCTGATACGATTGACTGATTAGGAGGGGCATTCGCGATATTTGGTGGGGCTAAACATG
The DNA here is from genome assembly GCF_001792695.1 of Aspergillus bombycis. Taxonomy (NCBI): domain Eukaryota; kingdom Fungi; phylum Ascomycota; class Eurotiomycetes; order Eurotiales; family Aspergillaceae; genus Aspergillus; species Aspergillus bombycis. The sequence continues at coordinate 23,378 of NW_019170170.1, read as the reverse complement.
ATTTACCTTCAGCGCCCGGAGCGGACCTGACGGGCAATTCCTTCGAACCTTCAGAAGCCATGGCTGTATTGCGCAACGACAACGGAACGATCAGGGAAAAAAGTACGGGGAGGAGGGGTAGGCCAGCGACGATGACTCTTTTGCAGCATATCGGAATGGATCTTTAACCCAACCAGCAGTGAGGGACGGAAGGCGGTGAGACACGTGACTGAAAACTGCCCTGGAGGCTAGCGACACTTTACCGTTTCGAGCTTCCCACCATTTGAAAACTTCTCCAGGTTCCGTCCGTTCTTACAGGTCAATCTCAACAACCAAGTCAATATGTCTTTTCGAGGAGGAGGTCGCGGTGGCTTTGCCACTGGTGCCAATCGCGGAGGTTCCTTCGGTGGCCGTGGTGGTGAGTAACTCCAGTTTTCGGAGCTGGTGGTTGAGATGAGTGAGGACTAACGAAAATTTCGTCGGACAGGCCGCGGAGGCTTCCAGCAGCCAATGGGACCACCAGCACAAGTTTTGGGTATAGAATACCGATGCGATCCTCAGATCATGGCAGTTTACTGATGTTCTTTAGAGATGGGATCTTTCATGCATGCTTGTGAGGGCGAGATGGTGTGCGAATCGATCAACCCGAAGATTCCTTATTTCAATGCCCCTATCTACCTGGAGAACAAAGTACGAGTCACCGGAGATGTACGCTTGGGAATTAAATGAGGACTAATACGTTACTTCAGACTCCTATTGGAAAAGTTGACGAGGTTCTTGGCCCCATCAACCAGGTCTACTTCACCATCAAGCCTCAGGAAGGAATTGTCGCAACTTCTTTCAAGCCTGGTGACAAGGTCTACATCGGTGGGGATAAGCTCCTGCCATTGGAGAAGTATGAATTGTTCCTTTTATGTGTATGCTGCGAACAGTGTTGACTTGATGATCATAGGTTCCTTCCTAAGCCTAAGCCGCCACCGGGTAGGATCCCATCTACGACCAAATATATGTCGCGCATATTACTGACAACCATTCAGGTGCTGCTAAGCCTAAGAGAGCTGGAGGTGCTGCCAGGGGTGGTCCTCGCGGTGGTAGAGGAGGCCCTCGTGGTGGTGCGAGAGGTGGACGCGGCGGATTTGGCGGATTTGGCGCCCCTAGAGGCGGAGGCGGCTTCCGCGGTGGAGCTAGAGGAGGTGGAGGCTTCCGTGGTGGAAGCGGTGGCTTCTCCAGGGGAGGCGGCAGAGGAGCACCTCGTGGAGGTTTCCGACGTTAGACAGTCTCCGTCTTGCTTAGCACTGTCTTATTACGGCGTTATGGGAAAACGGGAGCTTTTGCAGGAACTTTTTGTGTCAATTTCTCTGTGCATCCTAGGTGGCTTGCCTATTCGCAAAGGCTGTAGACTAATTCAGCCATTAAATGAATGTTATTATACCAATGAAGTACCTGCCAAAATGACTTGTGCTTACTCGTAGTTCCTTAGTGATTCCGGGTTTTGTCCCGATCACTTTTTTAGATGTGGCTGGTGTATGTGGCGCAGCACGACACCGCCTGGCAATGACGTCTGGGAACACATGCCGAGCCGTAGAATCTGTGCGGCCTGTCAACATCCTTTCAACTGCAACCGCTAGCAGATCCCTCACCTTCTCGCAACTTTCCCACCGCTGTCAACATAATTCAAAGTCTCACAATTTCTATTGTACTTAATCTGCGCGTTCTCACTTCTTGTTGGACTTCGAATTGAGCATGTCTCGTAGAGCATCGGTCATGCCGTCGAATACTTCTACGAGTAGCGGTGTCCCGCCTGCCGGCGACGGAGGTAAGCTCTGATCATTGCTAGCCTGATCAAGGATATGGAAACTCAGGTTTATCAGGTCAGGAAAAGCAGAAGATGCTTTTATCGGCGGAAACAGGGCACTTCAGCTTGGTCAGGTCAGTCTTTACCTCGGCGGCATCTTGTAGTAAATCTATCCGCTGACTGAACATTCTTACGTCAGGGCTTTGCATCTTGCAGATCTAGTAACTGAGCTTAACGGTAATATATTGGATTTTCTCATGCTGTATGTTTGCCAAGCTTTGCTAATTATGCTTCATAGGGTTTTGTGGAGGCAAGCCTACTTTCTGATATTCGCGATTAAACACCAGCCTAAACTGACTTTTACGAACAGTTATGTCTGTCCTCTCGTCTATGCGTTACTGTCTAGGAGACCCTCATGACTATGGTGCCATCTGGGCTGCGCTTGGACTTATGCCTTTCGGGCTTTTCTTTGATTTCATGGATGGAAAGATTGCAAGGTGGAGGAACAAGTCGTCGCTCATGGGACAAGAACTCGATTCATTGGCAGATCTGGTACGCTGGTCTGCAATGCTGATATGACGAAATACTTACGGTCGCTTCTAGATTTCCTTTGGCATGGCACCGGCTGCGGCAGCCTTCGCTCTTGGAGTCCGCACAAATGTCGACCACCTCCTCCTCGCCTTTTTCGTCCTTTGTGGCCTGACACGGTTAGCCCGGTTTAACGTGACAGTTGCCGTACTTCCCAAGGACAAGACTGGAAAGTCGAAGTATTTTGAGGGCACGCCAATTCCGACCACACTGTCTATTGCTGCACTCATGGCTTACTGGGTTTCTCAGGGATGGATTCAGGAAGACCTGCCACTAGGCGTTATTGCGCAGGGCACGGCCTTTGAATTCCACCCTGTGGCGTTGCTGTTCGTTCTGCATGGCTGTCTGATGGTCAGCAAGTCTATACATATTCCCAAACCTTGAACACCAAAAGCTTTGCACAGACAGGTGGAAAGACATTCCTGTACTGGAACTTTTACTTGATAGAAAAGTGTTGATGAGACTTAAGCATATATATGTAACTAAGCAGGAACGAAAGCGGTCACGAAGCGTTTCCTGAGGATAATGCTGTTTGACGAAGAAAATTTGGATTGCGAAAAGCTGCGGATAGTCTTACTCTGGTCTGGCCATTTTTGTTTGCTAGGCCGATTTGCGTAAATCTAGTCCGCCATCCACTGCTTGGTAAAGTAGGCATAACATGTACCGAATGAATTGGTTCACGTATAATAGAGCTCCCTGCATACGGCGATGGAATATCTGGAACTACACATTGTCTAGACACGCGTACAACGGCTTTTCTCGAAGCGCAAGAATGTATATACAGTACAATAGAAGGTTTGGAGTAAGCCTATATCGGAAGTGTATGGTGTTAGGTTTTTCGAATATAGGAAAGTTATCACTCTCTGTAAAACAAGGGACGCGCCATCCGCTGCCCTTGACTCACAAAGTGATACCGGATCCGCTATTACCACCATCCGCCCAAAGCCGTAGCAATTGCAATAGTCCTGAATCACCGAGCCCATCTATGAAAGTAGTTCTCGATAACTATTGACCGTATGCACGTGAGTACATCAAACAAGCCTAGCGGAGCAGGTCTAAAAATGTACAACACCTCACACATCTGACGACTCGTGCTGATAAAAAAAGATGAGCGAGATGGATACAAGTGGATCAACCATCGATAGTTATTCCTGTGTGCCATGTATCTTCGTGTGCATGTCCACTTCCCAAGAATATCCATGTCACATGCACGTGGAAGGATGAAAAAATTTCCTATATAAGGAGTCGTTACCAGTTGCCGGTGAGTTGACCCACAAGAACCTCAAATTGCCACTCACTTTTTTCTGGTAGTAAAATACAGAGTACAGGGCAACAATACAAAGAAGTCGCCCAAGTGAGGCTAGTGGTACATAGTGTTACCTGTGTTGGATAATTATGGAAATGTTGACAGGCGCCCGTGGGGCACTGACACATTCTAGACCCCTCGAGGCGTCTGTTTCACCTCGACCAAAAATGCCCATGAGCCAAGAAAGGAAGGAGAGTTTTGTCCAGTTTATTCTTAGTATTTGCGAACTCGGTTGCGAGGTCGATGGTACCTTACAGGAGAGGGCGTTGATGTTATTCTATTATTGGCGAGGTTTCTTCTTTTTAATCGCTGTTTGTGTTAGTTCTCTGCTGCGAAGTTGTATTCTGGTCTTGCTCCTGAGTTGTTTTCATTGATTTATTCATGCCGAAGAAAAGCAACTCGGATATCTCGGTTGTTGATCCGGTCCTCCTAGTAGCGGTCAGTTGGTGCAGTGCGCTTAGACGTGTCCTTCGCCACTCTTTGGGAAAATAGTTGAAGCGAAGCCCATTTGGATACTACTGAAGATGATGACTGTGCATGCATTTCAAACGAAAGTTAGTACCTAGCTCATGTCAGTGTGGAGCCTATGCCTGCGATGTTAGCACCCTGCGCTGCAGTTATGGGTTGTTGCCTCGAAATTTGAACTAAGTACATACTGCTTACGTACATCGTCTTCTCCATGTGTTGGTAATATGGAACAAGAATAAGCTTAAATTCCATTTCACAAGCGACGCCTCCTGCCTAAGCTACCCGAAATTAAGCAGGAACGCTGCCTACGTGTCGCATGCTGATATAGAGTTGTTCGATGCATGCAGACCATCATCGGAATGTCCGTCGGAAAGCAACATGAAATGCCCGATCGCCCTGAAAGGGATGCAGGTTGACGAGTAACATATTTGTCAGTCGGAAGCTTGAGTATGCTTTGCTCCCTTAAGCGCTGTACCTTGTCAAATATTTTCCTCGTTTCTGTCGAATCATAGATGGTAGTCGATTGCATTTGCGCCTGCTAAACGCCCTCTATGGTTTTATTCACGAGTCACAATGCTGCAGCTTGCAGCTTTCGCTCGTCGATCTGTTGATCTCCACTGTATTTGGATCGCATCTGTCATTTGACGTGTACATTCCTCGAGTGTCTATCGCCGCCCTGTACATTGATTCAACTCTGTACTGTTTATGGAACCATTTCTGCGTAATGATGGTACAACGAACCCTGTACGTACCTACAGTTTCTTTGCGGGTTTCGGAGGATCCGCATCAACACCCAGGGTCAGGATCCCAGGTCCACTCCGGGAGTGTCCGCTTGAACCCAAGGAACGGCTCCGTGTCTCTCTTTTTGTTTCACCCGAATAACGAAGGGTTCTCTCATGACGGTGAGGACTAAGTGGGCGCGAAAATACATGCGGCCCTACATCAATACTTTGGCAATTATTTCTGTGGCGCCTTACTTTCAGAAATACCTCTTACAGCCATAGTCGGAGAGCACCGTAGAACATGTACTCCGTAAAAGTTGTATTTAACCCGACCTACTCTTAGTGACAAGATCTGCATGGGTCTGCATATGACGCAGCCCTTTATTGGTGCTGACCAAATACGGCTCCAAGGCTCCATAAACGACGGACCGTTCCCTTGTAATTGGCTCGTGGCCACCACACCTCAGGATCAAAAAAGTCTCGCTGACTTGGATTAAAAATGGTACCTGGTGCAAATTCGGCGGTTATGTATCTCGCTTGCCACGCCTCGGGCGTAGAATCTCGTGGAGTAAGCTTTTACGGAATGCCAAATTTTTGGACCCTGTGCTGAGTAGTCTGTACCAAAGAAGATCAGAAGCGCACGACCTTGCGTTCGAGCAATGGCACGGAACAGCCAGCCAGCCATCTGTTGTTGTTTTTTTGCGTTTTCTTCCTTTGGTGAAAAGGTCCGGGTGTTCCGTTCGCTGTGTATGGGGGTTACTCTTCCCGCTAGCGAAGATATGGAGCAAGGAGCCGTGCACTGACGCGGCAAGCCTTCACTGGTGAAGGAAAACGGTTTCTATCGCCATTAATCAAGCTCGTTTATTCACATTATGAGCGTATTGTATTCTCTATAGTATAGAGGACATCCAGCTCATCTTGTGTGGCCGATGGACATTCAGGGCAATGTAGTAGTAATATCACTCGGCCTCGGCTTGTTTATGTTGGTACACCACAGTCGCAAGTGAATATGAGATTGATTCATCCACCCTGAAACAAAAACGGACAGGATATTGGATGTAACTATGAATGGCCAACTGAACTTCCTAGCATCTGTTTGTTCAAATGAGGTCGAGACAGCCAAAGTTCATACTGGCCATATTCTAGTCATACCTTTTGTTCCAATGTCATTTGATCCATAGAAGAAGAAAAGAACCTATGGGGTAACCATGACTGTACATCATCCCCTCTTTTCATTAATGCAGCGGCGCCACAAATAATCACACCAAGCCCATGACCTTCCCTATATAGGTATAGCGCATGTAGATACTCCATTTTTCCTGCCCGTTCATGGATACCGAAAGGGAAAGGGATCGTTGTGCCCCTGGATTTCTGATTAGCCATCCAGTCATGGCACTACTTATCTAATCCGTGGCCGCGCTGTGATTGAAGCAGTGTAACTTTGGTACGCGGGACGAAAAATTACCGCCCTGCATATCCAGGGTCACCCTCCGTTTGGAAACGACCCCTAAAACACTACGGTACGTACCACCCATGGATATAATCTGTTCCATTTATTTGGAAAGCCGTTGATGATGTAGGTCATGATGATTCGACTTTCATGGCCCTTTGATTGCTAGGGGTACACATCGTAAGAACCCTAATCTAAGGTTAGAAAAGTAGTAAATTCTGCGTGTATTCTACTGTAGGTGCGTCGCTTAATCTCCCGGTAAATCAGGCAGGTACTAATCAATACGAAGGAGTTCTTCCGTTTCTCCCTGTAACCCTGTCCCCGTCAAGTCATTCGTTCAGTCTCAGCAGACCCCTACTTACCCTAGTATCCTTCGTTTCCCTTCGTTTCCCCTTCCCTTTCCTTCCATTCCTTCCATTCCTTCCTACTTTCGGGCAAAAGACACTCGTTTTCTCTTCTTGTTCTTCACTCGGAGGGACTGTCTCCTGTTGCTTTCGTTGAAATCAATTCTCTTTTCTATTTTCTATCGTTTACTCTCTTGTTTAAATGCAAACATTGACGATTACATCAATATATTCCCTCCCCCCCCCCTTCGAAAATCTCCGAGTCAGCCTTCGTTCGCGTCTGTACCAATTTGCTGTCGCTGCGGGTGATCCGACCGACCTTCTAAGTTTCCTGTTACGGACATTCATTAAACTCCTCTCGGCAGAAAGGGGCGCTTGAAACGTCCGGCCCTCAGAGTCTTCCCCGCCTAAGAACCGCCCTTGACAAACAACCCAACATTCTTTCCCGTCGCCATCGCATTAACCTAACCTCATCAACTATCCTCCCGCTCGCTGACATCCTGTCGTCACCGGCCCTTGATTAGCTGCGCCTGTTGTCGACTGTGTCACGTTTCATCAAGTCGAATTGTTTACGCGAACCTGACCCCTAAAGGTCACCGCGGCCATTTTGACGCCTCTCAGGAAGTCGATTGGGAAACAGGATCTCAATCTGGTCTAAAAGGGTTACGCCGGTCGTCCCTCTTTCCTTCGCTTAACTATCAGCACAACAACCATACTGTCTGGAGCAGTGTCCAGATACTGATACCCTTGCAATTGTTTCCCGACACATCTACAACTACAACTACAACATGAAATCATTCACGATTAAGTCGGCTCTTGCAGCCGCCACCCTTCTGATTGCAGCCAACTTGCCAGCAGTGAGCGCACAGACACAAGTCGATAAGGGATGCTATAGTGATTCGACGCCGTTGAAGGATCAGGGCCCTTATACGTACCAAAGTAACGGATATTGCCAGAAGCTCTGCTTGAAGGATAACTATGCTGTTTTTGCCTTGTCGAAGGGCACAAACTGTCTTTGCGGTAACCAATTACCAGCAACATCGGCTAAGACAGATGACAGCGACTGCAATGTCAAATGTGCTGGATGGCCTGATGTTATGTGTATGTAGCTTTCCGGCTCAGCCCGCTGCTCTTGAGTACTGATTTTTCATTCAACAGGCGGTGGTAATAATGCGTTTTCCGTGTATCTCACGGGTATCGAAGATAATGTGGATAATTACTCATCCTCCTCTTCCTCCTCCTCCTCAAGCTCTTCCTCTAGCACCGAGAGTGGAGCCTCGACAACCACCAATGGAGGGACTGTCGTTACCACTTCTGGTGGACAAACAGTGACTAAGACAGCGGATAGTGAAAAGACAACGCAGGGTGCCGAGGAAAAGGAGAAGAAAAATTCTGGATCGAATACTGCTGCCATCGCTGCTGGTGTCGTCGTGGGAGTTGTTGGTTTCTGTGCTTTGGTGGGAGCCATCTTCTTTCTATGGCGGTTTAGGAACCGTTCCAACATGCCCGAACAGTATCGAAACAACAATATTGACAGATTTGGCGCCAAACCCATGTCCCAAAGCTCCATGTCTGATTCTAGGTTCGACGGTGACTTCATGGCACAGCGGCGCCAGAGCAATGGCAGCATCGATGATGACCAAGACTTTTCCCGTCGAATTTTGCAGGTGAATATCATTTGCGCTTGATCGCATGCTACTATACAGTACGGTTACTAACCGTGATCTAGGTGACCAATCCCGATCGCCGCTACTAAATTCAGGAACTCTGAACTTCCCCAATGGACCATGCGCCTAGTGAATTATCGAAACACAGCCTTGGCGACTAGTCCTACTCGTTATCCTGATATACATAAATTAGTTTGCGATTCTACGCTTGACCTCCATACATTCCTTCGATTTCATTTCTGATTTCCCCTCTACCGCGATCTATTTGGCGACGTTGCGATATCCTGAAGGCATATTCTGTAGATAAGTTATGACGCTTTACTGTCTACTTTTGTTTGCAACATGTTGTTCGAGTCTGGAACCGCAACGCACCCCTACTTCCATAATCCCGTAACGCCCCGTGACGTGCTCGGGAAGTCAAGGACGATATCATCATCGCAGGCTGCGAGGGAAAAATGCTGTGTCTGCTTGGAAGCAATCGGCCCGGACTTGGCCTTATGAATGTGTGAACGGCCACAAGATACCCGGGAGGGTCGGATGTTTAGTTCTGGATTTAGACTGCGGTATGTCGACCAGGGAACTTGTATTTTGAAAAGGCGTTCTGCGGTGAAGTATTCTTGAGTTTTCCCTTGTGAACACAGTTGTGTCCCTTCATACCTTTCTGTTCTTTCGCTGGGGTTATCCTGCCTTGGTTACTTTCTTTTCCTTTGATTTTTTATCATCTGTGATTTACTGAACTTCCCTTGGCCATTATCCCCCTAATGTTGGTATGCTTGGGGAATTGTAAGTAAGATGATGGCTGAGCCTGTAGTTAATGCGAAGAATGAATGGATACCACTCTTGTTTGATCTCAACTTCCCGACTTACCTGGCCATATGAACGTGAATGCTATTATCCCGTTCACAACGTGAGGATTTGTTTCACATCACAATTTTGGCAAGGCCCTACCATCTCTCTCCTCTCTATAGTCTACCAATCCTCCCCTACGACTATCCACTTGCATTCACTTCGGTTGCGTTTTATAAGTTGTCCTAGAGGAAATCGACTCTATATTCATTGATCTGAAGTACGACACCTCCCTACTTTCAATGTCCAGAGAGAACGCCAACACCACACACACATCAGACGATTGACTGTCGGACTATCGAATCCTGGGAAGCTCTCTTTCTCCACAACACCCCGACCAATACCTACTAGTTGGTGTCTGAGGGCCAAGACAACAAATAGCCGCTATCCTTGAGCATTATGTATCACACCGACGTCAAGGCCGGTCCGCACGTGCGACCAAAGTGCATCTTCATCTAGAGGTCTAGCAACCTACTGGAATCTGTGAGCATATCCCACTATGGCAAGCCGCGTGCTGTACCGCCTTAATCCTTTGTTCCTAAGAACCTTTGCATAAGCTATGCGGTATAAGGGGTGTCGTTCCTGCTAATCGTTTTAAGATGGTTAATGCGATTATCATCTCTCCTCTCGTTCAGTCTTTCTATGGTGCCTGATGTATACTGCGAAAATATATACTTATGACTATCAAGCCTATACAAACTACTACCACATATATCCATTATTAGGAACACACCCATCATTAGACTACATCCGATACTTCTTCCTGAGTATATCCTCTCGCCCATCCTCAAGACTCGAATAGCCTCGTTAACGATACATAGTTCCACAGTGACAAAACCCGCACACCAACCCGCTTCATAAGTCGTACTAGTTCCCATGTAAGGAAATCAGCCGTCGACATAGATGTAGGCCGGTAGGCCTTGTAATCAAAGAAACTATCATCCGTCACCAGATCTCATTGAATTAAGGCTATCAAGTCACCCTTCGAGATACATCGCATGCAATTCAATAGATCTGTGTTCCTGGCGGTTTTCATCGTCCCGGAAATGAATGTAGCGATAGGTTCTCATTAACTCAACGTAGCCATCCTCAACGCAAGTGACCTGGAGTGCAGATGCAGCATAAGCCCTCAATGAAGTTATTCATCTATATACAAAATATAGAATATCAACGAAGGTATGGTGGCGGCGAGGTTGCTTTAGCCATCAGCCTCGCCATTCTCCACCTTTAATGGGATTTACCCAAAGTGAAGCTCTTTTGTGTTTTTTTTGGCCTGTTATGTACCTCCGATGATAACGATATAACAGAAGTAATGTTAACGAAATCCAGGATAGGGTTCTGTCGAATAAGTCATCTGAAGACGGATCCCTTGGCTTACGGGAGGTTCGGATTGGTGGTGTCTATCTAGTCTAAGAACATGTTTGTATATATATATATATATGACGTTTCTTTGTTTGTATGGACTAATGGTGGTTTCGTGGATATTTACATCCAGGGCTGGTTGTGTGATTGCATCACTGGATCTTTGTTCAAATATGAATTTGTCCATCTTCTTTATATATTTGTTTATCTTGTCGGTGTAGTTTTGGGTTCTGGGTGGGTTGTTTTTCGTTGAACTAGATAGTCTGCTTGTTGCTCTTGGAGCTATATATCCTACGTTCTGTTGTGATGAGAGTATATATGTATGTAAGTATATATTCTTCCATCTGGAAACATGGCATGGGCGAGCGTTTTCAATTCGGGGAGTCGGTTGGGCGTGCGATCACAATTTCTTCATCTTTTGAAGTCTCCATAAAGCTCTCAGACCGTTTGTATGAGTTTGTATTGATAAAGACATCGTCTTTATACTGATGGATTCTGGAATGAGAATTCAAAACATTTTTCTTCTTCTCGCTAGCTCAGCTTCTCTGAAGTGTGTACATACTTCGCCGAATTCACGATAGCCCAGTTTCTCTCGATAGATCATCACACACCACTAGACCAGCTAATGACGAAAACACGGCATGTCAGCCCGACAAACAAGAGCCAGCCCAGTCGTCGAGTCGACAAACCCCCAACCTCAACATCAAGGCAGTGGCCGGATATCCGGATGAAGATCACGATAAATATAGAATACCGCATCCACGCGAACTATGTAGACTAAAAAGTAAGACGCAAGTAGTCGAAAGGCTATGTCTCGCCTAGGAGAAGTCGTTGCTGCAGGAGTATGACGAAAGAAAAAGAAAAGAAAAGAAAAGAAAATAGAAGATGCTGACATGACGGAGCTGAGATGCATTTCTGCACAGTGATGCCCCACGCCCAAACATGAAGCCATGCAGAAGGGAACTCGTTTCAAAATTGCATGGCGATAAATATAGATACAGCCCCTCACCTGAAACCAACAGGTTGAAGAACGGACGCAGCTTACATGCATAAGGGTACCTGTTTCAAGAGCACACCCTGCCAGTAAGACTGCACGGTGAGATCTTAAAAAGGTGGTGGTTGGAACTTGGGCCAGCGACTGGACGGGGGGGTTAAACGAGGGGGGAAAATGGCCCTAAGGCAGTCTCAGGCTAAAAATACCGAGACGTCAGAATGCGCCTAGCCCGTGGCCACGAGGCACAACGTGGCAAGGATCAATAAAGAACCCGCATGGTTGGTTCGTGAGGAGAATCTCACGGCACTCCCCAATCCAGTAAGTGGAAGGGTCTATCAAGTGCCAGGATTATGGATGACCTTGGGTGGTTGTTGGCTGCCGCAGACTCCGCGGGGATTGCCCTTGGAACTTTCTGAAACTTAACCTGGTATGTAGTATACAGACCTATACATATGGGGTAAGTAGTACTCCGTAGTATGCATGGTATCTACAAGGATGTGGCACATGGCCTTGACTAGTATTCTGGAGTCGCGAGGAGCCATACAACATGACGTCAGTGGCATATACTGCGTATGCGCCCGGAATGGTCCAGACGGTCAAAGTGAGGTTGCATTTCCATATTCGAGATAGTTGTCTCCTCTCTATCAAGGTGGCGTTTTCCTTCGCACGTGTTGAGTAGTGGATATGAAGATCATCCTAGCCATGGATGCAACACCCTGCACGTTTGGCCAAGGCAATACTCCGGAGGCGCCAATATCAGAGCGCCATTGGGTTTGGCAATTTAAGCAGGATGACCGAGAGGCAAACTCCAGCCATCCACGGAGGGTCTTATTGATACAACGAATAATCGAAATGGGTTGTTATGCATAGTAATGGGCCAATCCCCTAACGGGCAGGATGTTGGTTGATAGAAGCTTGTGTTGGGGTCTACCCGTGCCAAACCGGAGGCCGGAAGTGGCTTATTAATGGAATTGATGACGATTGTTTGTTTCCGGATGTATACTGCGAATTAGCGGTCTTATGTCCTCAGGCTGCATAATATCGCTGCCTGGATTCCCTACGGTGTACTAGTACTACTAGTACGCGGGATTTGATGGCCTGTCATATACCCCCCAGATGATATCGCTGCAGTCGATCGATCGATCGGCTCCAGATACTTTGTGCTTCTGGGCCAGGGGTTGCGAATGGATCCAATATCCGATATATCCAGTAACTCAGGGAAAGATAGACCGAAGAGGAAAAAGAACAAAGAACAAAGAACAAAGAACAAAGAAAAAAGAAAAAAGAAAAGCTGAGAAATTCCACTCGAATAGCCCGGTACCGACCAAATGGTGCATGATCGCCGTGAAATGGTAACAGAGGCTCTTGCACACGTGTGGCCGGATGGAACATTCCAATGGACCTGGTGTCCGCAAGGATCAGGTTCTGGCAGATACTAGTATCCAATAACGGTGGCAGGCGAATGAGACTGGCGGTCGTAAATTAATCATGGCTTGTTAGCCAATTAGTTTGGCAAACGGCGTCTCGCCCAAGCCAATGTGGGAGGTCCGCATGCAAGAACTAACTGCATGTTCCAGCGGGGATCTGAATCCTTCCAGCGTTATCTGTCGTTTATTTTCTTGATTCTGTCAAGTGGGACCGGCTGAAGAAATTAATTGCCATTTATTTGGTCACACTAGTATCCGAAGAGCTGATGATGTAGCATTTCTCTTCATCTAATGGGGAGCCCCCGGGGTTCGGTCTAGATGAACGTGGCGGACCGATCCTATCAGGATCGATACTACTTACTAGGTAGTATTATGATCAACCGAGGGGGCCAACCAGCTGGCGAAGACGTTGGATAGTTCTGCACTGACGACCCGGTAGATGTCAAGGTGACAAACACGCCTGTGGTAGCCGGTCTCGGGCCCAGTCCTGATCCTCGACGATGGTACTAGTCAGTCAGATCATGCCACATCTCAAGGAAGGCCACGTTTTGTCCCCTCCTTTACCCCCTAGCTCAGCGCATGGCACCCTGGTCTAAGGCTGACTGAAAGGGCCCCGTGCTGCAGCTACGGGAGTAGCGTGCAGTCCACTGAGGCATCTAAGGCATTGCGTAAGGCATACATAAGCTGAAAAAAAAAATTAAATCTTAGTATTCGCTTTTTTAGCACTGATTTGCTATCATCAATCAGCACTTCTCTCAAAAAGGGATCAATGTATATCCAAATACTGCGGCTTTAATTCCGGACTTCGCCGTAATCAACGAACTCGTAACTCTATATGGTAAACAGGTCGGAGTCGTAGCAGAGACGGATCCAGTACATCCCAGTGTAGCCCAGTGTCTCAGTGTTTAAAATTAATCTACCCCGCTGGCGAGATCGACCAGTTCCGTGTGCAAGGTCGGCCGATCGTTTGCCCCAGTAGGATTCTCTGGGCGATGAAGCGAGGAACATGTTGTCGGGCGCTACGATATTAGTGGAAGTTGCCAATTACAGTGACGGAGTTAGGGTAGGCCGGACCAAAGCGAGGGCAAACGTATGGCGAGCATTCTGGACCAATGATTTTACGAGAGCTCGCTAACGTGCTCCACGAGGGTGTCTTTTCGATAGAGCCTCAAAACCATACGTACAATACTCAATCGACGGCAATGACAGATGGTTCTGGGATGTTTCATGTAGCCAAAGGCTTCATGGTGCTTACACTATAAAAGATGCACATGGCAGGAAGGGACACAACTACGAAGCATCGTCGATCCCAGTCCGCAGGCGACGATGTAGCCTGGATTGATACCTGGAAGGCTGAAGCAGCCTCGGGATCATCGCCGGTTGGCCGATATTTCTATCATCCTGGCCTCGGCAATACACGTCAGTAATCCTTCCGGCGCATTCCTCCTAATTACCGCTCATTTCAGTCGAGGACCCTTGCCCTATATTTGAAAACCTAGAAATTGATATGGCCATTGAGTCTCTGAAGTGTAGGATGAATCATACGCATAATAAACTCGCTTGGCCCTCAAAGAGATCGTCAAAACATTTTACTTGAACAGGCAATTCGTGGCACTACCTATTCTAGCTAGAGGGGGGGGAATGTCACTGGATATCAAGAGTGAGTGGGACCAATCTAGGTTGAAGCGAGCCATGGAAGAAGCGAAAGAAGATCATAGAGCAAGAGGAGCTAGTTGAGGACGGTAGGAGCCGCCCGCAGTTATTCCGTTGGCCAGTCCGAACCACGGAATTCCTTGAGATGGGTTAGGAAAACGGACTAAAACTACTAAAAAGCGAGGCACTTTCTTATCCGGCAAGCCAATCCACGACTCAGTGGGACGTCTATGCCCGATCAGGTTATGCACAAGGGTCCCACTCGACAGAAGAACCATCCACTGATGTTTTTTCTTTTCTTTTCTTTTCTTTTCTTCTTATTATTATTATAATTTTTTAATGGAGGGTCCTTTGTTATTATCCCTATCCTTAACTAATAATAATAATAATAATAATATTATTATTAATTCAACCCATAGCGGAGTCGGTAGGGTATTATTTCTCTCCTAACTTGAAACCGGTGGAGATCCTCACCTCTCCAGGTATATGCGCATACCTCTTCATTGGCACGGGCTTGAGGTTGCGTATCCCGCGGTCGACTACTATCATGTCAAAGTACCACTTCGCCGGACTTCTGGCTCAAAGCTTTGTCCAAGTAGCCAACGAACTAGGTAATTGCGTTCAAAAACATAACTCGATTTCCTTCTCGCCAGTCTCCATACATGGGGTGATATTGACCGTGATATGAGGCTCTGGTCAGTGGCCACGGTGAGCATTTTTTTTCTCTGTGACCCGCTTCGCAGGATTTTCCTCACCTGGACTGGCTCCCTATTCTTTTTATTTTCCTTTTTCTTTCCTCTCTCGGGAAATCTCTCACACATCATGGTTCGCTGATAAGAGCCGATGATTACCCAGCGACGATCCCTGACTAATATTTTACATAATCCTTCACAGCCTCAGGCAAGGCTGACTGACGGGAATTGCACTTGGATTTGAGCAGGAATTTCTTCATGCATCGATTTCTATTTTTACACGATCTCGAACCTTATCTACTCTGACTACCAGGCTGAGCACTGCACAATGATCACAGTTCTAAGCCGTAACAACCTGAACTGGTATCCTCTGTCATTGGATTAGGCAAGAAACCGGCTGTTTCGAAATAGGGATGACCGAACTGAGTGGGCCGCATGATGGTAACCCAAAAGAGTATGCAAGTTGAAGTCAAGACCGTCGGGTCGGAGATAGGGTCAACGCCCACATGACGTTGATCCAGAAATGCAGTGACGAGAACATCAAGGGATTATCACCGAGCCGAAATCACCTGTCAATCAAATGCCAATAATTAGCGCATATGGTCGAGACCTGTCGGATCCGAGTCCGGAGACGTACTCTATATCTCCGGAAACTATTGGTTTACGGCCAAGACTAGGTGTCACGTTGCTGTTTAACGTACCCTACGCAGTAAACCTACCCAGGAAGAACCTGGAGCTATGGACTTGGGATTTGAGGGTTGGAACGCACGGTTGCCTCGGGCCAGATTCTGGCTCCGGCGGTGGATCTTGCCATCACGGACTTCAGTCCCCTGCCGCGATTCCGATCTAAAAGGTTTGTACGGACTTCCGAGGATCTCGAAGTTGTGTTCGCATGTACGTGTTCTATATAGGTGTAGGATCGAGCGCACAGCAGATGTTAGTGGACTTGAAACGATACAAACTGATGTAGATAATAATGCCCTTAAGTGCTCCGGACATATTCCGTACATGCACTTCCCAATACCAAAGCGGATGAGTGCAGCCCGTTCGGTTTATCATTCAGGGGTTTGTCCAATCACTGCCCCCAGCGGGTGTTGGCTCGGCTAGTCTACTACAGGTTAGTGCTTAATATCGGTTCCATCAACTTGGTGGAGATCAATCAGCACATGACTTTCAAGATACATAAGTACTGCCTATTACCAAGTTGACGAGCACTTGTTGCTTTGCACAAGCATCATGGAAACTGCATACATCCTGTTTCGTGTACTCGTGATGTGATCGAGCAACAACATCCGTGTATGAGGATGGTGGTTTTGGAATCCCAACCCTGTTGAGTATGACATTCCAAAACTGCAAGGTTTCTTACTGCAGTAGCGTGATGCTCCTACTCCCCTTACGCGGAAGGATCATCAACGCTGCGATGGGCCTATTCCACGTGATTGTTCTCGAACCAATGCAGGCTGCATGATGTCCTCATGGCATCCCCGAGTGCTGGGTACTAGTGCTACATCCCAATAGCACTGGGGGCTATTGGGGGCAGATGATGCCAGCACTAACAGCTAACATATTAGTGCCTACAACTGTACAGAGTAGTGTGCATAAGCTGTGCCTTCTCGGAGCGCTCTATTGGACGCATTCGCCAAGCATTCCCTGGATGGGTTAGATTCGCATACCTCCAGATCCTACACATTTCGGTAGACACCTCAGGTGTTTTATGCCTCTGAGTTCTACGCATTGTCTGGGCTGGGGCCACCCCCTCCCCCATTCGCAGAAAAAAAAATACTACGCAAATACGATGGACAATCTCAATTGGTATGCTATTAGATTGATTTAGTCACAACCGGGAATCTCGAGCCAGGGAAATGAAATGCTCCAGGTTGTAAGAATTTAGCTGTTAGTCGACATGTTTCGGGGTTTAGAAGACTCATGGAAGAGCCATAGAAGCCCGCTTACGATGGAAGTTGGCACGCATGCATTACTCTGCGTCGCGCAGGATTCCGATATATTTCCACCAACCTTGGCTCCCGGAAGCTGCTCCGCTTGCGCAGAAGATTCTCTTGTCTACCGCATATCACTTTAGAAGCTGATAGGGGCTGTTCGCAAAAAGTACATTGAATTTGGAATAAAGAAAGTAGTTGACCTCCGGATTGTGGTTGTCAACCCATGGCGTACCCGTTCGCCTGGAGCTTGAGATTCCCCAGAATTACTCCGTACACCTTCTTTGTTCCCCGACACCTCCCTAGTCTGCCCCACCTTGAGCCATGTTTACTTTGCCGTTCAATTCCGATTCTGTCATTCGGCTAACCTAAAGGGGACCTTCGTTTGAAAGGCGTATATTAAAAGGGAAACCTATTTATATGATCTATCCCCCTTTGGTTCCCCGAGATTACCGTGTGCTAGGGCAATGATCAACTAGATCGATGAAACAAGCTAAAGCGCACGTTGTTTGGACGGACTAGGGGACAACTTAGACGGACATACTCTGTAAATATGGCCGACACTGACCCACAGGGCTGGGTCAACCCAAAAATTCTTGGTTGCATTGTGGAAGAGGAACTCGAGAATTTGAATTCTGGGTCTCCTCTTCCGTGATTCTCAGTGTTCCACAGCATGACCCCGCGGGATCTGGGTACCTTCGGAATCAATGACTCCCCAGGCGGAATAACCGATCAGTTTACCGGCAAGTCCGATACTCATATGACTTCCTGGGGAGTGATTGGCCGGGAAGAGTAAGGTGCTTATTGGAAATTAGTGACTGGGATTATCGGGCTCTTCCCGATGCTGCTAATTCCTCTCGACAACGTTGGCGCACGTGGTTTTACCTGGTATATGCTTCCATTCCAACGGGAGGTATGTACGCCGTGTAAGCAGACGCCAATCAGCAATTATGGGCCATTTCCGTGAAACTCGGATAATGTGGATTCTGTGCAAGGAGACCGACGGGATAGATAGGAAATCAATCATCTTGGCAGGCAGACTCCCAAGCATGGGGAAGAAGCCTTGGAACTGACCACACGATCGACGGTAGCTTTCAACCTGAGGGAAGGGCAAGGGGAACCGCCGACCTTGCATTTACGACCAGTGTGCTACTAGACTCCACCGGGTAATAGGCTAGTGATGAAAATGTGACCATCAACACACGCGCACATACGCATGAGATGAACCTGCCCTACTAACAAAAGTAAATTTAAGGAGCCGACGCCGAGATCGATCGCTAATGCTATGACACTGGCCAGGCGACGGGAGTGGAGACCTAAGCATTAGACGGACGCACCTGTCGGACCGCGTGAATGACTTCCGACCAAGGGAACTAAGGCTCAAAGGAGAGAATGAACGCCTTTTGGCTATCTTGGAGTTTCTTGACCCCCTGGGCAAGTGGGGCACACACCGTTGGAGGGGCTTTGCTTTGCACGCTCTCGCTGGCGAGGGTTAACCATGACAAATTCCATTCGTCCAAAAGTCTATCAGCATTCCAATGGGCAATGCTTACCCATCCAGCGTACATACACAATGCTGATTTATCCGAGGAGGATGTGGTTATTAATAGCTTTTAGGTTAACTATGTATTTCATTTCTTAGGTTTCTTTTTTCTTTGGCGGCGCTATGGCGATTATTGCAACAATTCAAGATTGATTTCTTCATTTTCCTTTTCCGGCTCTGATGCAGGTTGGGTCGCGACTCGCGATATGTGACTCTTTTTCTTCTGCAAGCTGGGTCTCAAGGCCAGCTAGCAGTTTGGTGTCAAACTTCAATTTGACCGACGGATGGGTTTCCACATTACAGACTACGGGAGTGGTTCTGGATCTTGTCTGGTTGTGGTGGATCGTTGATATTTAGGAGGTCAAGTGCATCCATCTCCAGAGAGTGGACCCCGTTGAGGCTTTAAACCTGAATTTCCACTTGTAGTTTGGAGGTTGTAGTAATTACCTTATGGCATGGTGGATAGTGTGGGAAAAAGCAAAAAGGAAACTAAAAAAAAAAAAAGAAAAGAAAAACAAGAGACAGGGTAGAAAGAGAGGAGCCGGACGAAGATACGAGGGGGCCAATCACGGGGTGTTCCTCGTACCAACACTTCCCACTAATGCTCCATACATGCAGCTGAATCCCAACCTCTACTGTGATTCATCATTATTATTATCCTTAACCACTGTACCAGTTGCTATACGCCTATCTACCAAATCTTATGCTACATATCGGTGGCCTGAAATACTGCTTGTGATTAGATATTTGTCTGGTGGTGGTGGTGGTTCCAAAGTTTCCAAAAATCATTGGATTAGTGTTCCAGCTACTACTCCGACTAGTCATTATAGTGACCAAACCTCGTAGTGTTAGGGTTGTAGAAGATGCTCGATGTGACCCGAGAATGGTCCACGTTGAGTCTGGCCTTCATCTTCTCCTTAATCCTCCTTTTTCTTCTAACCCAAATAGATTGGTTTAAATTGAATTACAGGTCAATATTTCCGGATCATCGTGGCGCTGGGGAATGAAGATCCAGCAACCATGGCTCTGTTGGTGCTCGCGATGCAGTGGAATCACACCAACAGAAAGCCGTTGAAGTGTATTTGGGCGTGATCCCTGTCGCTCTAACCCTTAGTCGACCCAGTGGTACCGTTCGAATTGACTACTAACGAATGGAGTAAGGGTGTAATAAAAATAATCTGTCTGTCAGGCATACTTTCCCCCAACTTTGCGCCTCAGCCGCACCAGTCAATACGGGTCTTGTCTGTTGGTTTTCCGGTGGATAATACACCCATGCTTGTTTCCCTTCAATCAGATCCTTGACTTCTCACGCCGCATGGCAACTGTATAAAAAAGAAAATGGGAAAAAAAAAACGGAAAATGGAAAAAGAACCAAAATAACAAGAGTCCAATTCAGTAAAAGCAGAAAATAATAATTTCCTTTTCCAGGATTGTATTTTTATCCATATGATTTTGACTCATTTGAATTTAATATCATTTTCTTTCCTTTCCTTTTTTCTCTTTTCCCTGTTTATGATTTTAATTTCTTTTCTTTTCTTTTTTCTTTTTTTTAACCCTCTTAATTCCTGGTTAGCTCCGTAAGTGGATGCATGTCTTCTTGAGGCTTTTCATTTACATAGCCATCATGCTCTCCGGTTTATTTAATTTCTTTTGCCCTTTGGTATGATCATCCTGCAGACTGATCAGCACTGTTCGCTTACCCTATCTATTTGTGATTGTTGTTGCTATGTTTAATGACAATCCGATTATTCTCCCAAAGAACACTCCCCCCGGTTTAAATTAATTCATTCGACCTATGAAAAAGACTAATTAGAATTGATATTCATATTTATTGATTTATTTCATTTTTGTTTTATTACTGTCATCGCCCGTGCAAGGGTCTGCAGCAGATCTCTAGCGAAACCATCTGACCTGGTACCTCGCATATTCCACTCGGACGGTTCTATATCAATTCCTCAGCATCCTCAGCACTCTACTGCCATCATTCCGACTGTTTCAGATTGTCTCTCTTCTGCTCCCCTGGATCTCACTGCATCAATTTGACTTGCATATGCGAGGCATTTTTTTATTTTTATTTTTCTTCGTACCGTCTGATCTCATCCATTTCCGCCCTATAACATTATTTCCATACTAGGCAATATACGAACCTGCATCACAGCCCACCACCATCCCCACACGCCCCCATACCACACCGTCTTCTGTTTCTGACAGGCACCTGAGTCGTTGTATCATGGCTAGAGGATCTGCCCCAGGAACCGAAACTATATCTTCTCCCCACTCGCCTATCCATCTGTCAACAGTCCTCAACTCTTCACGCACTTCCTCAAGAGCAATGACTTCTACCACCTCCACTTCTCGAACACAGAACAAGGCTTCGTCTAGGAAGACTACCACCACAATGCGCCGGACCAACACTCAAACAGAGATCCCTCTCCCAATCACCTATACCCCCACCACCCATCGCATCAGTAAAGCGAAGAAGGGTAAACGTGTACACGCCTGCGAGTTCCCAGGATGCAACAAAGTCCGTCCACTCCTACATCCAAACGATTGAACTCCACTAACCTCCGCCTAGGTCTTCACCAGAGCGGAACATAGACGGCGACATGAACTCAACCACAACCCTGAGGCAGTGTTCCGTTGCACCCACCCGGGATGCAAAAAGGCGTTTCACCGTCCTGACTTACTGGCGCGCCACGTAGAAAGACAGTGAGTCTGACTTGGTCTTGAGTCTCGGTCGAGTACCGGCTAATGAATGATGTTCCAGCGAAATTGAGACTCAGATGAACAATGCGCAATGGGGACGACAGAGTCACATCCCAATGGTATCTGAATCTCATTACTTGCCCAAGGCCGCACCCGTTGATCCCAGTGCGGGCCACTTTCTTGCTGCAACTCAACCAACAACTTCTATGTCAATTGGATCCCTCGTGGCACCACCTATTCATCCAGACCTAGCAAACGACACTGGTCTCATGTGGATAGGGATGAACATGCCGTCGGAGCACCAAACACACCTCTATCCCCCGCACCACATTCATGAATCCATCGAGGACAGCCAATTTTATTCGAGCCCTGAGGCTTGCCCTTCTCCTTCTTCAGACGGTGCAACATTATCTATCCCGTCTCACCCCCGGTCATCAGTCGCTTCGACGCCTACAGCTGTTTGCGACCAATACCCAGAACCCATCATCGACGGCGAGTTATCATCCTCACCAATGCCTATGCATGCAAGCCTGCGGTGCTGGGACCAATCAGAAGGGCCACTGGCTACACCAAGCTATGCGCCTGTCCCTTTGAACGATGTAAGCCAACCCCAGCCTACAGCCAACAATAGAAAGCTGACTAGTGAACAGCCTTTTCACTGCCAATACCCGTCGCCAACCTGGCCAGCAGCACACCATTTCACCTATGACGAGCCCGCGCTTCCATCTGGGACACAGTTCCCGCCTGCAGTATCCTGGAAGTCATTCACGATTTGAGGCCAATGCAGAACTTATGATGACCATAAACCAATCGCACACGCTACCATTGAGACATTTTGACGCAAGCCGCCCAATCTTGATTCTACTGTACGATTTTGCCTGCCACTCACTGCCGAGTACATTATACCACCGACAAGCGAGAGGCATTCTTGGAGGAAACTCGCTCGATGAAAGGGACTACCGGAACGGATTGCACGTCATTTCTCCTGCTGTACCACCAGAAAAAACGATTCCCGA
The DNA here is from genome assembly GCF_001792695.1 of Aspergillus bombycis. Lineage (NCBI taxonomy): Eukaryota > Fungi > Ascomycota > Eurotiomycetes > Eurotiales > Aspergillaceae > Aspergillus > Aspergillus bombycis. The sequence continues at coordinate 883 of NW_019170170.1, read as the reverse complement.
GAAACGATCACGGTTACACAAGCCGTTATCACTCAGGACGACTTCCAGGCTGAACTCAGATGGAACCCCACGAGATCTAGTATTCCCGGGATTCTAAAAATGGATCCGAGGACATGACTCGGAAGTTTCAATTCCACCCGCGACCTGCTACTGTGTTACAGAACCACCACGATTTCTTTTCTTCTTCTGTGCCATCCCTGATGGCCTTCATAGAGCGGCGCATCCTTGGAAAAAATAAACGGGTTCTTTTTTTTTTGGAGGGGGTAGAGGAACGTATTTCCTTTGTCGCGGCCGGAATTTCCTTTGTTCTCCATTTCTTTTTTTTCTTTCCTATGTGCTGGAAATCTCCTTATCTTATGAATTGATGTATTTCTATACCCCAGGCTGATTGGCATATATATATATTGCTGTTCTGCCTTTTTCTTTCAAACCAAATATAACTAGACTTTTGGTTCACTTTGAAATCTATGTCCTCTTCTACTAGATCATGATTACTATCTAAACATCCTGCATCTTCCATACAGTGTGTCACTATAGTAAAATCTCACCTCTACCTCTACCCCCCCAGTATATACGGTGTAACAGTAACACCCAAATACGAGATCCCCCCTAGTAAAACCCAAACTCAAGTCTAATGCAACACCCACAATCACATATACAATGTGCGTACATACTCACCCTCAATCACTGAGGCGGGGGAAACGACCTCTTCCTCACAAGATAAACCTAAGCTCCATAGCCCCAATCCTTCCAAACTCAATACCAACCACCTCTGTTCCAACAACACAGCCACCCCGATGCAGAATCTATTTCCGGATCAGATACGCCTGAAGGATCATTAGCCAGGTTTTCCTCGAAGCTTAATGCTAGATTGCTTTTTGGC
>NW_019170169.1:0-54430 GCF_001792695.1 Aspergillus bombycis | reverse complement strand
CCCCCCCCCCCCCCCTTTGCTGTGTGTGTGTGTGTGTGAGTGAAAAAGAGAGTCTCTGCCCACATGCAGATCGTCAGTCACCAAAGCAGCCCCAGGAGTGTGTAATGAGGCCATTGTCATCACGAATTTACTTAAGCATTGCAAATTGCTATTACTATTATCATTTCTATTGGTCTCATTATTATAGACTGATGGGTACTTGAGTTGCATCATAGTATCATGCTATACTAGTGTACCGCCCACGGTTACCCATGGACTGTTGGTATCCACTACACTTTACCACTTCTGTCAACTCGCAACATCTGCATTCATCGATATCGCCTGGGCCTCCACTGTCAGCCTTGAGATCCTCTGGTTAACTTGCAGGTGAGCGACCCTACCTTAGTTTGGCTCGTGTTATGGAGCACTCAAAGGGTGATCAGAACAGAGCGACAGGCTGACAGGACTTATCCTTGTATTAACTTAGGGTTTTATTGTCCAACTAACTAATTAAATGACCCTGTTTCTGTTCATATTCTCTCGCTGAATGCCGTCTATTAGTAAAAATTAATGCTGCGTACAATTCCTCTTTATATTTACCCCCCTCCTGAACAACTTAATTGAAATAAAACCGAGGTTAACCGTGAGACTTTCAGTCTAATGAGAAAATAATAATATCACTTCGTCCCTAGTCTAGCCTAGGCAACTCAAAGCTATTAATCTACATGAGATATTTGAAAGGAATTTCAAAAAGAAAAAACAATAATAAATTAAATTAAAATTCAAAAAAAAGACGAACAAGAAAAAAAGAAAAAGAACAGAAAGGAAAAAGGAAAGGCAGATATTCCCCGGGTTTCGGTGGAGTCATTCCTAAAATGACTAGTACTTATGATTCCCAAAGCAGCGTCTCCTAATCCGGCAGGTCCTTAACTGCCAAACTGGGGTAATCTTTCGTCTACTAAGGTCCTGTCCTTCCGCCTTCCATGGGTAAAACTATATCGACCCTAGTACCATAACAACCAAGACATTCAACTTTTGCGGCTCATGAGCTCATGATCAATAAGATAATAATAGCTGCAAACGTTAATCTATTAAAATAGAAAAGAAATATGAATTCAGAAATAAGGATACGGAGAGGGTCCAAGGCCCAGGCATATGTATGGGTTGGGAAACGTACGGCAGGTAATGTATGTATGTACAATACAGACCAATCTCAGATGACCAAACCACCAAGTTGGAGCACAACGGATAAGCCGCAGAGACTAAAGCATATTTCTTCCTTGTGGACGCTACAAGTTGTTGGATTCCCCTGTTCTAGAAAATTTCAATTCTTTTATGAAATAGGTAGAGGCAGAGAGAAGAGATCGAATTAAATCACGGAGATCTCACCCATTCTTGCTTGAACTGAGAGCTTAGAGCATAAAGGGAAAACAGTTTTTCTACTCTTCTTTTCCATCTTCAAGTCTGAGTACGTCTCCGGTCGGGCTTACTGCTCTTTTTTGATTTCCCCGTTTTTTCAATTTTTTTTTTTCAGACCTCCTTTGGTCACTCTCCACAAGTGATATTCAAGAATCCGCTCGGGATATCATCTCCCCTCCACCTCGTCCCTCCACCTTCCTAGTGGTCTGCTAGTCTGCTTTTGTGATCCACACTGCTGAACCCATCAGTTCATCCTTCATTCGTTGGTACCTTAGTTTGACTTGTCCAGGTTTAAACTAAATCACCAACCTTGAACCAAGGAGAAAGTGGGCGTTAGTGAACCAAAGCCCTTGAACATCTTGGATTCTTCCCTTCCGCCCCTCTTCGCCGGCTACTGCTGCCGCCCCGTCGCCGGGTCCGTCTTTAGTCTCTTGTTATCTATCTTTATTGACTTAGATTGACTGACTCCGGATGAACTTTTCTCTCTCTCTTTTTTTTCTTTTTCTATCTGAGAAAGAGACATCACAGCGAGCTCCACCGACTACTCCGTACTGACCTCGGGGCAATCTGATCCACTCACGACTCCTTCATAGCACCTATCACGACTTACTACGGAGTACAAGTGATTGCTTTCCCTCACTCTACCTTCTACCCCTCCTCTCAATTCCCTTTCGTTTCCTCTCATTCTTTGTCACTTACTCCTATTACTATCGGTGCTACTTATTTTACTTATTTCTGTCGTGTACTCCATCCCATGGACTTCGAACTGTTTATGAGATCTCCTTAGCTCCTAGCGCGTTCTCTGCAGTCATTTCTCTTCTGCCCCCGGAGGTTGATTGTTCCAACTGCCTATTTCCCTCTACATTTCCTTTCCGAGTTTTTATTCGCTTCCCTGTTATTTCTTGAGGAGACAAGCGATCGTTTCTCTCGTCTTGCTGATTTTGCAAGTCTTAATTGAGTTTATCCCTTGCCATGGAGGGCTTCGACACCATGGCCATGCCCTACTTGGCCAGCCCGCTATCGCTCAGCAATATTCAGGGTGCCGACTATCTCAATTCTATGCCTGGCATGGATCTTCCTGATCAGCGCTCCAACTTTGACTCGGAGACATTTGTCAGGTGAGTAGCTCGTCGTCCTACGGATGATTACTGCTGTGCGCAGAGCCCTAACATTACTTTTGAATCAGTGGAGATGATATAACCTTCCCCCAGACTGGTCTATCTGCACCGTTAAAACGATTTCCTTCGGGATATGATGACCCTTTCTCTGACATGGTGACGCCTTTTGATCCCGCGCCTGCAGAACAACAACACTCCGATTCATCCATCGACCATAACAACAAACTACTGAGCTTTTCGATACCGGTATATAATTTTACCCTGCTTGATTACTCGTTACGGCGGACTTCACTGTCACTCTCGGCCCAGCTGCATGGCATGTTTTTTCTTGCGGAGTCGCCTTGGACCACATCCCCCGCAGAGAATGTTCCGCCCCAGCAAGGCGCGGAGCTAACGTGTTACCGTCGTAACTTGTTTCAGATCACGGGCTCGGTTACCCTCCCGCGGAGCTTACGCTATATTATGACAGAACAAGGCGACCGTATACCGATTCTTGCACAGGAGCTCACTGTTTCAGCAACTGAGTCTGTGGAAGGTAATTCTGTCAAAATCATCTCTGTGCCCTGGAAAACCCCCGCGGCGAGTGCGAATCCTTCTGCCGAAGACAGTAACCACACTACCACGACGAACAACCCAAATAACCCCAAGGTTGAAAAAGAACCTCCCGCGATCCCTTTAGACATCATGGCCGGTCAGGATCTTGATACAGACTATGCCACCTTCCCGATAGCATGGAAGCGGCTCCAATTTCGTGTGGCAACTGCCAATAATGGGCGCAGAAAGGAGCTCCAACAACACTTTGTTGTTCGGCTAAAGGTCGTCGCAACTTTGTCTACGGGCACTAAAATCCCTATCTGCGAGGTGCACTCGGGGCCCGTAATTGTTCGGGGTCGCAGCCCACGCAACTTTCAATCCCGCAAGGACTTGCCCTTGAGCGGTAGTGCTGCGGCGTCGAGAAAGAATGCGCAAGCTTCCCACTCTGCCAGTATCAACCGTACGCCCACCAATGAAACTGCTCCACGCTCTGGTCAGCCTCCACCCAAAGTTAAGACTACAGGGAAGAGCAGTTCACCGGAGACCTCGGCTTCCCAGGCCGGCGTTACTACTGCTCAACGGGATTCCCCCGATTGGACACAGATCCCCCAGTCTACAGGGGGTGCACTTCCATCTACAGCCCTACCTCGCTCATCTATTTATTCACAGTCCAGTCCAGAATATTCGCGGACAGCAGAAACTCAGCAACGACGTGCTAGTGCTATCGCAGCCCCGATAAACTTGTCACTTCTTGATGATGACGGCGGTGGCGATTCTTCCCGTTTGAATGACTCTGCCCGACCGACTTCCTCGTACGCTAGTGAGATTCCGCAAAAGATTATCAATACGGAGGGATCGGCACCACCGGCGAAAATACGAAAACTTTCGCATGGAATCCCACAACCACCAACCAGGAGCACGTCGTCATCGTTGCCCTTGCTGAACACTACAAATATGCAGCAACCTTTTGCGTCAACTCTTCCTTTCCCCAACGAGAGTGCTGATTTATTATATGAATATTTTCCACTGGGCTTGGATGACTGGCAAGCACCCGTGGATGCAGTATATCGACCACATGTGGTACACCATACCAATATGCCTGAGATGAAGTTTGTTGCTACACGAGGTAGAAGTAAGAGATACTTCGCCGCAGAAGATGTTTTCTAGCATAGACATGCGTTAGCTGTGCATGCTCTTGTAGCTGGGTGTGATCCAACCACTTCTAAGAGCTGCAGAATACTGGAAACGTGCCAGTTTTGAATCCGTTCGACCTGAGCCGGGTTCAATATCTTTCCATTTGGATGAAATCTTTGTTAGAGAAAATGCTCCCTCCCCCCCCCCCCCCCCCCCTTGTTTTTTTTTTTGCTTTTCTTTCCCTTCTTCGAGATGTACAGATATGGAATGACCACGAGTTGCGGGGTTTGTTGTGGCGTGACGGAGTCTAACCTTGATATCCGGGCCTCTTCTCTTCATCTTTACAGATGTCTGGCTCCCAATAACTTTTCTTTTATTCTTTATTCTTTGTCTTTGTCCTTCTTGGTGTAATACATATATACTGCGTCATGATGTTATGTGGAAGGATTAGGGTACCTTGGGCCAAAGAACCACAGGGGAAAGGTGACAATCGGCTGGCCGTCTTGAGCTCTCTTTCTTTCTTTACTTTTATTTTTCATTTTCCTTTCTTTTCCTTTCCTTTATATTTACTTTTATTTATTTTATATTTTATTTGTGCGCTTGTTGTATACCAAAAGATTCCGTTACCAGTGGCTCAGCCAGGGGTTCAAATTTCACCGTTCATACGTATGGCTTTCGTTACCCTGTCTGCTGATTGATAGGTACTTCTCTGGTCAATAATAGCCGTGAAGCGACATCAAGTTTTACACATTGAAAATGTGAAGAAGCCAATAGGATGCTACTCGATCTTCAAGTCGCGTATTTAATCTTTCAACTCATAACTCAACATATAACTAGGAAGAAAAGAACGTCTCAGCATTGCAGTAAATCTTATCTTGCGACTAGCTAACTCTCGAACATGTCGAAAAGATACAAATAGCATACGGCGATCACTATATTGCATAGTTCTTACCTAAGAACTGGCCATCCTCCATATCAATATTCATTCTATGGTAGGTATTCCGAAGCTGCTATTGACTCAGGCTGCTTACCATTACAGGTATCCAAGCCCTTCACCACTAATAGCTTCAAAATCTGCTTTGATCTCCCATTCATTTGCTCCAACACGACTCGCTATTTCCACCTTGCGTTGCTTGCTCATGTCTAACCATTGGAAGAGAAGTTTTCCATCAAGCATTCCCCTACCTGCAGTGCCGTCGCTCTCCACTGCCCGAAAACCTCGAGGATTGAGACCACATGGGTGCTCAATGGTATTTGTCAGCTGAGACTGTAAAGCGGACAGTCGACGGTAGGACTCTTCGGAAACACATGTGACGAGGCCAACGGATCCGTTTTGGGAGGTAATGAGCATCTGATGACGAGGAATTTTAATGTCAACATCCATCGCTTCAGCATCGGAGATCATTTGCTCGGAGGAGACTGAAGTACGCGGCAAGAGCGTCAAGGTCGAGATGAAGTTGCCTGTATGGAATTTGCTGCGACTCAGTAGCCTATCACCATTGGATGATTTTGGGTCTATTCATTATCAGTGGACTGCTTGCTGAACTATTTTGACAAAAGACAATGTGACACACCTTCAGGGTCATATTGGAGCACATGAAGGTTGCAGTCACTGTCAGCGATGATAATGAACAACTTGTTGTCATCAGGAAGGAAATCTGCTGCCAGGACCTCGAGGTAATCCAGATCCTTTGCGAAGAGGCTCATTTTATAAGGCTCTTCCTGGAAGCACAATATTGTCAGATCTATTGTCCATTGGTTCACACTTTTTGAGAACTGAGAACTTACTGAGTAGCCCGTAAACCAGAGCCCTTTCACAGCATCAGCGATGATGCACATTCCTGTGCCCTTAAGCTCCTTTATCACGCTAACATGGCATTGCACGTCCATGAAAGCAACAGGAAGAAGGCTACCATCTTCCTTGAGGCCTCTGACAATGCATTTCTGTCCCTGTGCGACTATCAGAAAGCCCTGGCCACCGATTTCGGACAAGGCGGTCACTGCTCCTTTTACCGGCTCTTTGCCTACGAGTCTCAATTTACGGTCTGTCTCTGGCCTCTCAGGATCAGGGACGACCTTGATGACTTCAAAGACGTACACGCAACCACGCGATGCAATGTCTTCACCTCTTGCAAATGCTGTTCCCACAACGATCATATCCTTACGCTCATGTGTGTTTTCAGAGATCTCAAGGCTCATGTTTTTTACCGCCATCACATGCTCGGCAGGGCCCAGTAGATAACTTCCAGGTGAAAGAAAACAGAATGTTAGTAAATCTTATTGGACTTTTCGTAATAGCTTCATACCTATCAACGACGGTCCACGTTTTCGGACTCATGACTTTTAGAGAGCTTCGCTGCACTTCAGGAAAGAACGAGGTCACTATAATATTATCAGCATACTACACAGACGTCAACAGTTGCTAGACATACTTTCATTGCGCCACTCAGGATGTAACTCATCATCGTCAGGTAACTTGAATTCTGTCGTATGAGAAGTTCCTAAGACATACATGCCAGATGACGAAGAGTAGGCTAGGTGATCAACTTGCTCTCCAATGGGTATCTGCTGTATTGTCCACGAATAGTCAAGCTGAACACCAAGAGGCACTCGACACATATGAACGACACCCTGTATAAAAATTCAGTATGTATTAAGCAGAGAAGAATGAAGCGAAGCACCTCAGAATCCAGGAGGATAAAGCCTTCCCCACGTTCGGAAGTTTCAAACTTGCTAAGACACTGCGCATACCCTCCCCTAAGGCACAGAAAATGTGGAGAGCTTGTCGAGGTTCTGACTATAAAACCCGGTGAAGCACCTGGCCTGAATATTGTGCTGAGTCCTGAAACGTTGGGTATAATGCGCAGTGGTTTGCTTTTCATCACCTCCTCATTTGACAACTGATCTTCCACACCGGAGGCTATACTTGGCAAAACCGAATTTGTCTCTTTTAGGAAGTTTAGGTCAGCGTGTGGTTCCCTTGCAGACTTTGTAGTAGAGATAAACGGTCTGTATACGGCAAGGTCATCATCTCTGCTGCGTATCTATATCGATTCCGTCAACCAAGAAACCCAGAAAAAGGCATCAACAAGGGATGCGCCAAGTTCATACAATTAAGTAAGGAAAGCTGCTCCAGGCGTCTCCAAGGTCAGCAACAACAACTTCAGTTAAGGCCTCGCGCGTGGTTGACCGCTTTGGAGGTTCACTTGACAAAACGGGCGGCAGACAATCGACACCTTCGATTATCGCTAATAGTTTCTGATCAGGAAGCCGATATATCTAAAGAGTTGTATTAGACGTGTCTAGGTTCCACACTAGAAGAAAAACGGTACAACTTCATTTGCTCGAAGTTACTGCGTAACTCACAAATAAACGACAATCCTGGGTCATTAGGAAAAGAGTCATGTTTCTTTGAGTCAACTCGTTCGAGGTTGCACTGATAGAGAAGATCCCAGTTTTGTCGAAGTACAAGCAGCACGAGGTCCACTTTGAATTCGCCATCTGTTCATTCAATTCGACTTCATCGAGATCTCCGCTATCGTCTGCTTGAAGAAGCAATAACGTTGAATCATCGCGAAGTATCGCGACGTACGGATCCACAATGCTAGTGCTAATGGCCATCCGTTCTTCGCTAGTATCTTCGTCCCATACAGGATAGATCTGAGCCAAGCCCAAGTCTATTTAATTAAATTACTTTCGTCGTGTAGACACTATCAGGAGGGTAAACTCACCACCATCATAGCTTCGAACTTCATTTCTCAAGATCTGAACCACTCTGTTTTTGCTCGTTAGCGTTGCAATATCAATGGTAACATCCTCGTTTGGGTTGAATTCCGGGGCTCGGAACGGCCTCAGTTCCTGTCCTTGCACCCGGAAAACTTCAGACTGTTCCCTGTCGACACTCGTTGCTTTTGAGACAACAACATAATGATGACATTCTCGTTTTTCAACTTGCGTGGCGTTCTTAGATACGGCTTCTTCCCTGTGAGCTACAGATGCTGTCCAGACACAACGGGCCGAGTCTGTTCTCATGGAATTGAGCACTTGGAGCTCGAGCCCGCGCTTCATAACAGCCAGGCCACCACTTCTATCCCACCCCTGGGAAGCTACCAATTCCAGGCCCGAACCATTGCCGGCATTTTCTTCCCCATCAAGGCTTGTGAAAGATCTTCCGAAAGTAATATCTTTCAAAGGTCCAATATTCAAAAGTCTGTCGTATTCCCGAAAGTTGTACAGGCTAGAGCCGGACGGCTCTGCAGAGGGACGACGACCGTCTACCATGACTTCTGGCACCGTAGCATAAAGATCATCTTCATAAACATCATCTTCACTCTGATCTTCGTCAGAAAATCCCCCAGAATCCTCTTCCGTATGCCTTGCCTGAGGTCGGGGCTTCTTAGTGCCTGAGGATGGAACTGACCAGCCTAGAAGTATTGAATCGGCATCTTCACTTCCCAAAAAAACTCTCTTATCACCAAGAAAAGCAGATGACGAAGCAGCGGATTTCACAATGTCTCCACCGGCATGTGGAGGAACTGGATGAATTGAGATACCCGACACCGACCTGCCGTCTAGCCTAAATTTGACAAGGACTAAGTCGCCGGTGCTTGGTACCAAAAGTAAGTCTCCATTGGTTTCAGAGAGGCGTTCAACGATGCAGCCTTCAAGGCGAAGTGCTAGGTCTGATTGATCCGTCATTGAAAAAGACGAAACCTGCCTAGAGAACTCATTAACCCCCACTGCATTGGTCTTCCCTGCCTGGTCAACGTGGACAAGCTCGTTAGACCCAATGAGCAGGGCACCTCCGACAGGAGGAGGAAGGGCTACCACTTTAAACAAGTCACTAGGCAATCTAGACACGGAAAGTAGGATCGTTGACGCTCGCTGCTCTAGGTCCAGTGTGAAAACGGTATAGAAAACAACATCTTTCCTTTCATGAAGAAGCGCATTAGACGTAGCAACCTGCGAATACAAAATACCAAATGTCGGCTCCCTATATTCATATAGAAAAGCAAGACTTATGGGGTGCAGTATTGATGGATCCAACGTCGCCAAAGGGAGCACAAAAGAAGACGTGTACGGCGTCCCATGCGCAGTGCTTTCTTTGGTTAAATCACAATCAGTGCCACTTTCTGGCCCATGGCCGCCAAGTCTCTGCTCGTCAAGTTCGCCATAATCATCCATCACCAGGTCATCCCCAGGCTGGTGGAAAGGAAGGATAGCGAGATTCCGGATCCCGAAGTTGAAAACCGCACATCTACTGCTTGGGTCCACACTAAGGATGCTGCCGCAGCTTCTCAAATCAGGTACCCATGGGCTACTAGTCGAATCATCCCGTTCATAATAATGGATAGAGGTTGTGCAGATGCCATACCGTCCCGGGTCCCATTCGATCAAAGCAAGTTTCGCGTTTCGGAAGGCAAGCAAAATGGCTTCACCGCCACTCTTGGTATTCAAGAGTTTGACTCGACATAGATCTGTTACCGTTCCTGGAAGAGTATATTCCCTCTCCAAGATCAACTTTGAGACACTCTGCTCTTCGGTGCCTCCAGGTTGAGGGCCAACATTAAGCAAAGAAAATATCTGGAAACGAGAAGTTCTAGCAACCACCAAGTTGTTCGCTGATTCAGAGATAAAAGGAAGTGCCAACGAATGAGTGACCCCAGTGGGAGGCAGGAGCTCAGTATAGCACTGCATTTGGTAATCAAAATCAACTGAGAGATGCTCAAACCTCCCTCTTGTTCCTCTGCTTATGTTTCTGTCTCTTCAACTGACTTTATGCAAGAAAAACCATTTCTTAAATAATGTAAAAGCAGAAAACCCGAGCTGGAATTAACTAAGTTATTCAGTGCAAATGACTTTATTCCAAGACTCTGAACAACAAGCGAAGCTGCTTGGTGCTATTTATGTACATCAGGGACATCGCCAAAACCTTGGAGCTACGGGAGTAACACGTGATCAACCCCAAGCTCCACGATGCGATGACGTAAGACGCGTTAGAACTTCTTCGCGATGCCGTCTCTGATATTCTCTTAATATAATCATCTCAATTTCAGGTATGTTATAGCAAGAGTTTAGTATTCCTTGTGATTGTTGCATATATTTATCGTTAGGTACTCATGTATTCTCAACAGTTCCTTGTAATCGCTTCTTAACTTCAACCCTCGAACGGAGTTTTCTCCCATGTGAGATCCAAGATCCAACAACATGGCGCTCCTGCAAACGTCCCTTATTTGGGCTGTATATGCAATTGTGGTAGCTATATTGGTTGCAGTGGCCTCTGTATTTATCTATGTTTACCAGACCCCTCGGGATCGCTGTCCATCGGTGATACTGACCTGTATCGTTGCTGTCACCACCCTTCTTGCAACTGTTCTCTTGGTACCAGTCGACGTTGCTCTGGTCTCATCTACGAATTCTCCGGCTCTGGGTCGGCGACAGGACTGGGCTACTCAAAAAGAAGTAGATAGGATACTATTGTGCTTGAAAGTTGCGTATTACTTCCTATACTCTTTGGACGCCCTCCTCTGCCTCATTGTGATTCCTTTCATTTATTTTTGGTACGAAGAGTACGACGAAGTGGCATCCGACACAGGAGAACAGTCACTTGGGCAGCGGTTTTGGGCGGCTTTTAGATACACAGTCTCTTTCATTGCGATAGTGGTTGTGCTGTTTCTCGTTGGGTTCTTCGCGCCTGTTGCGAAAGATGGGAATGGTGATGGTCTGGATTATTTCAAAAACCTACTGACCCAAAGTCGTAAGCTTGGAACTCCTTCTAATTATTGTTCCTTCAGCCGGTATATCATGTACCATGGGGTGCTGTCGCTAATAGGTTCCTACCGCAGGTGGCGAACGTGCCCTTACATTTGCTCTTGGTTTGCTGATAACCATAGGTCTGTGCTTTTATGTTCTATATACTTCCACAGGTCTAGCTCTACTCCCAATTACCTTAATCAAAGAAGGCCCGTCAGTTTCAAGTCCGACATTGAAAGCGACTACAGCTGTTCAGCTTGGTTCTAATCGGGAACGACAGCGCCAGTTAGAAGGTCGCTGCAGAGGTAATCCGGGACTTTTGTCGTCAAAAGACCGTAGAGAGCTCGATACTCTTGTTAGGGAAGAACGAACGCTTATCCGTCGACAACGCTTGGCGGATGAAGCTGGGGGTAAAGACCAAACCCGGTTAATGCGGTTGTGGCTGAAAATTGAAGCTATATTCCGTCCATTCCGGCTCCTATCCGGCGTTGTTCTTTTACTTGTTGCGCTTATCCTATGGATATCCATGCTTTTGACGGCGATCGACAAGGCCAAGAACTCGTTCTGCAAACAACGATGCGGATACATTCTTGGACATATCAATGTTTTCAACCCCATCAACTGGGTTCTTGTTCAATCCGCCAAAGCATTCCCAGTGGACTACATCATTTTCACGATGCTTGTCTTATTTCTATTCAGCAGCTCCATCGTCGGCGTTTCTGCAATTGGCATCCGATTTCTCTGGATCAAAATCTTCCAAATCCGAAAAGGCCACACGTCACCCCAAGCTCTTTTGTTAGCAACGGCTATGTTGATGTCGATCATACTAGCTTTAAACTATTCAACATCGATAATACTTGCTCCTCAATACGCAACTTATGGGCCCCAAACCTTCTGTGACCGAGAGCTCGCCTTTCCTGAAAAACAGCCAGATTGTTCAGGTGCTAAACACCTTGTTAGGCCATGCTCTGAGGTGGCAGATAGTTTGGCCGCCAAGCAAGTCTGCACTCCAAGCGTTGCCAGCACATTTCTTAACCGTGTGACGATAAATTTTCCCTTTTTCGGTGCCATTTTCTTCTGGGCCCAATTCGCTTTCTTAGGTAGGAATTCTTTACCTCTCTCACATCATTTTAACCAGAGGCTCTAACGAGTCATGTGATCAAGGTATCTATCTATTCGTGATGGTCACCGCTCTCTTGTGCTCTCCGAAATTGGACGAGCGGCAGCTCGATGAGGATGCTGAAGAGGCCGAAGAGGAAAGCTTACTAACAAGCACTGGAGGGCAGATTGACACTACCTGGCAGGGCATCACTAGTAGGCTGAGAAGGCAGGATGACGTTGGCCGAGCCGGAACTTAGGGTTACTGTAGGGATATTTTACTTCCTTGCATCATTACTCCCCCATTTTTTTATTTCTTTTGTTTTTCTACTGTGAGTGACAGCAGAAGAAGGGAGAGTGGACTGCCAGTTGGTTGTGGCCATATTTGTATAATGTTTGGTAACAATAAGGGGGATCACACCCTGCTAGGTCCGCTAGGTAATTGGTTTCGGTAATACCTATTAACAATCCTAGAAGACAGAAAAAATAAGACTGGAGATAAAGTTATTATAGATAACCACTGCCTTCAGGGTCTTATGCGGTCGTTCAGAAGCGCAAGAGCGCTTTCGAATGCCTTTACAACATCGACATCTACCTGAAGAGTTAGAATCGCATTGTCACTTCGTAGGAAAGTATTGATAACGTACAGTGCTTCCGTTTTTTCTCTAAATCCTCCTCCGAGTTCTGTACGTGCTGCATTTGCGTTTTGAATCTATCAAGATTAAATAAGCCTCACATCATAATACAACCTCGTACGTTTAATCGAACCTCTTTAGCGCTCTAGCTTCATCACGAACAACCGTGGTTTGAGACCACGCCATGAAAACCTATAACAATGACATAATTGTTAGAGGATGTCTTCCCAGACGGAGTACGATAGAGGAACCTCAAGCAGCTTCGAGATCTGAGCTCGCAAGTCTTCTTCAGCTGTTCCGTGTTTCTCCATCGCGTTGGTGTAAGCTTCCTGGAGACGCTCCCAGTCGTGATTTGTAAGATCTTCGGATGACGGGGTCAAATTCCTTGGGACTTCATACACGCCGGTGCTCCGCTTTTGTCGAAGCAATTGTGGTAAGTACTGAGTAGAATCATTCTTATCCGCCGGGTCCATGTTTAGTGGAAGGGCTCACATATGAGCTGATTTACCACCCCTTGGAAGTGCAATGGCTGAAGAATTTGGGCCTCGATTCAAGAGAATCTCCAGAAGCGAATACATAGGTTCATGGATGGAGCTCAAGAGTATTGCTAGTGTCACGAGTAATTTAAAGTTAGGAAGTGGACGATTGCTCCAGGCGGGAGTGGGCTGTCGCAACCAATTAAAGTACAGCCTCAACAATTTACTACTACTAGTAGTACTAGTAGTACTCCCTACTAAAGTACTGAGTAAGTAGTAGATACAGATCACCACTAACAGGGAGACAACTAGAATACGAGATCTAACATATATAATTAAGTTTAAAGTTTTATCATTGCTACCAGCGGCTTTGCTTCTTTTTCTCCTTCGTGGATACTATCACAAGACAAATACTATGTACTACTAGGAGTAGTCTGGCCCGGGACCACTAGTCAATTTATATTGCCGAAAGCGGGAAGTGATGTCGCGTCACTATAAATCTGCCACATCTGGCCGCCTCACCGGTAGCCTCCAAGGCCCTGCAGTTCCATACTTTTCACATCACACATAATATTGGATCAAAACTTAACTCTTGGGATGAACTGTCATGTATGCTCTCGTGCTCCAACATCACGACTTAGATATATTTGCCCTTCTTGTGCCCGCAATCAGCTCTATCAACTCCGAATCGAAAATGCCAGGATTCTTCTAGAAAATGAGTCCTTGGAACAACAGATTAATAACGCAGTGTCCTCTACAAATACTCTTGAAGCATCATCGGACCGGCCTGAATCCGGACTTTCCAGTCTCAAAGATGAGGACCACATAGCCTGGTCTGTCCAGATCATCGCCAATGAGAAAGCCAAATCCTCTTTGAGGAGAAAGCTACTTGAAAGTCGGACAGAGAGCTTACGGCTGGAAATTAAAAACAAAAAACGCAACATTTACGAACATAAGCTTATGCTAGCGCAACGTCGCTCGGATGCAGGATCCGCAAAGTATCAACTTGTGGAACGTGAAGCAGCCATTTTATCTGGCATTCATAACAATGCCAAAAGAACGGACCACTTATGGCACTCACTACACAGTAAAACCGCTGAGGCGCGGATATTTCTATGCCGCGAAGCCGCCTGCCTTTACAATCTACGGCAGAAAGTCAAAACGAAAGATGGTGAAGTTAAAGAGGCATATACAGTCGGTGGCATACCTATCATAGATCTTAGGGACATGAATGGAAAGTTGCGATGTTTACTTTGTTAAATACTAAGCAGGTATTAATGGAAATACAGGTGCTACACCGTTACAAATCTCAACGTCATTCTCCTACATTGCTCAACTCCTAGTACTTGTTTCGCATTACTTATCCCTAAGGCTTCCTGCAGAGATCACACTTCCTCACCGGAATCATCCTTCGCCTACCATATACGCACCCTCTGGGTCTTACCTCTTTCGTGAGATGTTGCCCACATCAAGGACGTTGCAGCCCTCGCCTTCTATTTCAGCATCGTTACGAACAGCAGATCCGCGGCCTTACTTACCCCGAGCCCGACCACTCTCCGTTGACAGAAGTCTCCCAAAACTAGCCAAGGAGGATCCTGGGACCTACGCTCTCTTCATAGAGGGGGCGACGCTATTGGCTTGGAATATCTCCTGGCTTTGCCGAACGCAAGGGCTCCACATAACGTCAGATTCCTGGGAGGATGTTTGCAGCATTGGAAAGCATATGTGGCAGCTACTTGTTGCACCTCCCGCACAAACATCAACACTCGTTCGAGCATTCGCCAGTCGAGACATACAACCAAAGGTGAAGATTACGAAGGACTCACCCAAAACAATCATCCAGCGGACAAAGTCATTCCCTATGCTAGGTCACTACTCCCATGGTACTGTGCATTCTTTCCTCGCTGCTTCGGAGGGTACGGAGTTCACGCGTACATGGAGGCTTCCAACTCCGACTAAAGTTGCAGACAAATTAAAGTCAAGTTTGTTAGGTGAAATGGCCAGTGCGGAATGGGAAGTTTTGGAGAAGAAGGAATGGGATAACATACCTGAGGCGCCACTGCAACCTGTTCAAGAATCCTCAGTCAATCGGGAAGGCGAGAAGGGTGAATTAGATGTGTCAAACATGGAGCCATCGGAAAATATTCGTGCTAGTCCAGGGTTTCCAAATGACCCTATAAGCTCTAATCGGCTCAAAGGGACTAGTGGTTGGACTAAACTGAGAAACAGGTAGTTAGTAAAGCCACCCGACTGCACATACAACAGAGTGAGCTAGTATCGCTTTCCAGCAATGCAACTTCATGGGGTTTTTTTAATTTTATTTTCATTTTTTCCTTTTTAGAGTACTATAAACACATAGTATTTAAAGTGCTTTGAGTGGTAACTTGCATTGAATGGTAACTAACTAACGTTAGTGACACTAGTGACTGTTACTAAGCAATAGGAAATTGATCGATAAGATAATATGAAACTACTGTAGCGTGTCCATTTTTATCTTCACAGCGTTCCAAGTTACAGCATGTCCTTCTACCCAGCGTGGGAGCCCCGTTCACGTAACAAGCCTCTACATACTTCAACATTATCGTGAAACATCGAATATTCCCTTATATTTATCTATTATCTAGTTCCGGTATCTCAAACTGTTGGTTAGTCGGAGAGCGATAACCCTTCTAAAATCTGGATTGATAAGCCGGAAATTTCAGAGCTTGTCCTAGGTCATGGATCTGATTTCAATCCAAGATTACATAAGGTCTACAGGAAAATGAATGAATTCACAAGGTGGCAGCGAGATGGCTTGGGAAAATTTAGTGAGTTTTGGAGAAATAAAATCAGCAACCATTTCAAATACGCTTTCTACCTTCATGATTGGAAGCTTCACATGAAGGATCACCTTTACTGATCCAAAACTCTTATAGACATCGAAAGCGCTGTTGAACTGAGCGCATATATACCTGATACAGTCCTGCGGGCGGAACTACGCCGAAGAAGCGGAATCAGAGACTCTGACAATGATAAGCCATTGTGTGGCTCAAAGGATCGAGGTGTTTACAACACCCCAGTACATGTAATGGCACTTTTCCTCATTTTAGCGCTGAGTACCTTCGGTATGTTCATCTATCGAACAAAGCGCGGCTAAATATTCTCTAATTTCTCTCACGAAGCTTGTTCATTTCCTGTACTTGCCCGTCGGTTCCCACGCCTACCAATACCACGGCGCTTTCTTTTTCTTTCCAGGCATTTTGGGACAGGTGTATTGATAGCTACGGCCTTCGTCCATTTACTCCCCACAGCGTTTGTGTCCCTGACAGATCCATGCCTTCCTCGATTTTGGAGCGAATCATACCGTGCTATGGCTGGTTTTGTCGCCATGATTTCCGTCTTTGTTGTGGTGGTGGTAGAGATGTTTTTTGCCATGAAAGGAGCAGGCCATGTTCATGGGAGTGAGTATGACCATTTGATTAGTGATGTCGGTGGGGACACTGCAAGCAACTATCAAAATGAGGGTTCCGAATATTTACAAGAGTCAACGGAGAATATTCACCTCGAGGGCATGCCGAACGGAAGCTGTACACGTAGCCTGCCGCAATCCTCCCGTCACCTGCTGAGTGACTCAACAGACGACGGTAGTCTGTCACAATCTGCGAGTTTGATTGCGCAAAAAGAGGATGTAGGGGCTAGCCTTGAGGGACCAGACTCTTATGATGAATCACGTACGAATGCGCATCAAAGCCCTTATCCGCACTCCGAGTTGGGTCGGCCTTCGCCGGTTATATCGCGTGAACAGCCGAACGCCTTGTCCATACAGAACCCGCAACGTCAGTTACTCCAGTGTCTTTTGCTCGAAGCTGGAATACTCTTTCATAGTGTTTTTATTGGCATGGCCCTTAGTGTTGCAACAGGGACGTCATTCATTGTACTACTCGTGGCCATCTGCTTCCATCAGACTTTCGAGGGTTTTGCTCTTGGCTCACGTATTGCATCACTTATTCCGGACCTTTTTGCCCCATCCTCCATGAAGCCATGGCTCATGTCACTTGCATATGGGACTACAACACCCATCGGCCAAGCCATCGGTCTTATTTTACATAACCTATATGATCCAACGAGCACTACTGGTTTGCTTATGGTTGGTATTACGAATGCGATAAGCAGCGGGCTTCTGCTGTTCGCTGGGCTAGTTGAGCTTTTGGCTGAAGACTTTTTGAGTGAGTCAAGCTACGCAACCTTACATGGTCGAAAGCGCGTTGAAGCATGTATAGCAGTTGCCTGCGGGGCTTTGTTAATGGCGTTAGTTGGTGCATTTGCCTAGAAAATGCCTAATCCAGTCTGCTTTCATTATGCTGTGTTAGTGCAAGCCCTGAAAGCTTGTATGTATGCCTAATCTAATGCTTTATATGATAATAACTATCCCATTCAACCTTTCTTGTTAAGCTCAAGTGCTCACTGTAGCCCTTACTATACATATGTTATATGCATTGCATGATCAACGTTTGTCTTTATACTTCACTCGGTCCTTTGACCCTTTCTCTCCATCAAGGTGAAGAAGGATATGATAGAGTGGTTTGGAGAGTAAATGAACTTATTCACGAAGCAAATAGCCATCTGAGTAAGCGACATAAAAAGTACTTATTATCATCGTTCCAAAGTCAAGTCTACTATTATAGCTTATCATATATAGAGTTAGGTAGATTTTGACCACGGTGAATCCACCGTAGAAATATCCTATACCCCAGAGTAAACAATCAATTCAACCCGTTGAAAAGAATCTCGAAATAGGCAGCATAACTCAATATCCACAGCATTCTGAAGTTCTGAATGGTTACCAATGATCTACCATTTTTCAAGTCTACATAAAGTAGGTGTTTCATGATTCAATAACTTACCTGAACCGTAAGCTTAGAAGAGCCTCGACACAGATCACTAAGCCTATTATACTACCCCTAAACGCGAAGAGAGGGGGGGGTTGACAAGACAAGGTAATTACTTTTGAGAACTTCCAGCATTAAATTTAGATTTGAGAATTCTTCGCCCCATATAGCAAAGCTTTAGCAATCAAAAGATGTCTATGTACTCCAAGTTTTCCTTTCATGTGCTGCTGGTCTGAATATTCCTATATTCCATACCAAAATCATGGGCAACTCGCCATGACTCAGACGAGAGATTCGACAACAATGGCGCTAGCACCACCTCCTCCATTGCAAATCCCAGCACAACCAATCTTACCCTTTTTCGCTTTCAATACACCGAGCAATGTAGTCAAGATACGAGCACCACTAGCACCGATAGGATGGCCGATAGCCACTGCACCACCATGGATGTTGACTTTGTCTTCAGCCAACCCCAGGAGTTTCATATTGGCCAGAGCAACTACGCTAAACGCTTCGTTAATCTCGAACGCATCAACAGCATTCTGCGCCACACCTGCATGGGTGAGGGCCTTGGGAATCGCCAGTGCTGGGGCAGTCGTGAATTTGCTCGGCTGCTGGGCAGCATCTCCCCAGCCAAGAATCTTCGCAACAGGCTTCAGGTTAAGCTCTTTCAGTTTAGCTTCTGAGACGAGGACAACAGCTGCAGCGCCGTCGTTAAGAGGTGAGGAATTCGGGGCTGTCACCGTGCCGGATCCTGGGATAAATGCAGGCTTGATAGCTCGAAGCTTATCTGGGTTGAGCTACACAAATAATATATTAGCGGTGGCCCACGATTTAACAAATCTGTAGAAAGTAATATCTTCCTCACATTCTTTGGTTCTTCATCGTGTGCCACAGTCACACCTGGCTTGCCCCTAAAACCAGGAAGTTCAATAGGCGCAATTTCTTCATCAAAAAAGCCAGCCTTTTGAGCTGCCTGTGCTTTCTCGTAAGTGCGAATGGCATAGTCATCCTGTTGTGCTCTGCTAAAGCCATGATCCTGGGCACACTCCTCAGCTTGCAAGCCCATGAGTTCCTGCTTTCCTGCATCTGTCAAACCATCCTTCATGATGCCATCCACCAGACTCTGGTTGCCGTATTTCGCACCGGTGCGAAGGTTTGGAAGGTAATGAGGGGCGTTAGACATGGATTCAGCACCGCCTGCTACGACAATATCCGCATTGCCAGTCATGATAGTCTGCGCACCGAGAATAACCGCCTTCAAGCCAGACGCGCACACCTTGTTAACCGTGGTACACACAGTTGACTCATCGAGACCAGCGCCGAGAGCACACTGTCTAGCAGGATTTTGTCCAACACTAATTCATAGAATAAGAATGTAAGCGTGCCTTTGGTGCTGGTTGAGAGGTATAAGAGTAGATGTTGACTCACTTTGCGGAGATGACATTGCCAAAGAAGACCTCCTGGACATCAGACGGCTTGATTCCATCCGCCTTGCTGAGCGCAGCTGAATTTTGACTTTGTTAAAACATTGACACGTACCACCACTCGAGAGCTGTCATACCTTTGATGGCATGGGACCCAAGCTGCGGGGCAGTGAGACTTGAAAGCGAGCTGTAGAAGAGGATAGCCAGTGAGTCAATGCTTTTAGTATAGACAAAGCACCAGGCCAACCTCACCCCAAGAATGAGCCCACTGGGGTACGGGCAGAGGAAACAATATAGACCGGCGGAAGAGAAGACATATTGGCCTGCGAGAGCTGATTAGAGGACTCAAGCCAAAGGCTTATGTCGGGTGAAGCGTTTAAAGGGGTTCTGTACGTGGTAAGGGGGACGTACCTGTGTTGACAAAATCTGCTAGCAATAGAGAAAATTGACTGGGGAAAACAGGTAAAGAAGGGGGTAAAAGGTAAGAACTGATTTCTTCAGCCGAGGATGGCAGTGTGGTATCTCTGATACAAGAACAAGTGGTGAGAAATTACGTCCTTTAAGGACCCCTCTCTAGGCACGGCATCCGCGCAGCGGGGCTACCAAGATGGTAGGGTGAATGCACGGACCACTTGGTGAGTCCATTGACTTCCAGCAGCTTGAAACAAAAAGAGATGCGCGCCGGCTCACTTGGTGACAAGTTTTGACAGCTTGAACCATCTTTTCCACAACACAATGGATGATCTCTATGATGAGTAAGTCGCATCAAATTTAGCGCTCTAATTTTGTGAATTCTCATTAAGACCGCATAGGTTCGGCAACTATATTGGAGAGGCTGCAGATTCAGATGAAGAGGGCCAGCACGAAGAAGTGAAACCTCGAGCTTTCAACCTCGACGAGGCATTTGGAGAGGAGGAAGATGAAGATACCTTTGAACAGCAGTCCATGGAGGTGGATGGTGGGTACTCTCTTAAAGCCCTGGATTTGGCCAGCACTGATATATACCGCTACAGAAGGTCCATCAAATGCCGTAATTCTACACGAAGACAAACAGTACTACCCTAGCGCGCAACAAGTCTACGGTACAGAGGTAGAGACCTTGGTTCAAGAAGAAGATACACAACCTCTCTCAGAGCCTATTGTTGCCCCCGTACAGCAAAAGAAGTTTTCCATTGAAGAGACTGACCTCCCTCCGGTTCACTTCTCAAGAGAATTCATGACTGATCTTCTGAATTTCCCTGAGCAAATAAGAAATGTTGCGCTTGTTGGTCATTTACATCATGGAAAGACCGCTTTCATGGATATGCTTGTAATGCAGACGCATGATTTGACTGAACGGCTAGAGAAGCGAGCAGGTAGGAGAAAGGAAGAACAGCTTCGCTATACCGATATTCACTTTCTAGAGAGGGAGCGAGGCCTCTCTATTAAATCAGCCCCTATGAGCCTAGTTCTTCAAGGCACTAAGGGGAAGTCTCATTTGTTCAACATTCTTGATACCCCGGGGCATGTGAATTTTGTGGATGAAGTAGCTGCCTCATCACGACTAGTTGATGGTGTGGTCATAGTCGTTGATATTGTGGAAGGAGTACAGTCGAATACTGAGCAAATCATTAAGCACGCTGTGTTAGAGGGCATTCCCTTGACCATGGTTGTGAACAAAATGGATCGGCTGATTCTCGAACTAAAGATACCACCCAACGACGCCTATTTCAAGCTCAAGCACGTAATTGAAGAAGTCAACACTGTCATTGAAAATGTCTTGCCTGGACAAGGCGAACAATGGCGACTAAGCCCGGAAAAGGGCAATGTCGCATTTGCGTGCGCTTCAATGGGATGGTGTTTCACTCTTCAATCATTTGCCAGGATGTATGCGGAGAATTACCCTCAAATTGAGACCTCGGATTTTGCCCTGCGTCTTTGGGGCGATATCTTTTTCAACCCAACAAGCCGGAAATTCACGCGGAAGGGGGTCGAAGAACATTCTAAGAGAACTTTTGTCAAATTTGTTCTTGAGCCAATATACAAGCTCTATTCCCACGCCATAAGTGAAAGTCCAGAAGACTTGAAACAAACACTCGCAAGTGTCGGCATCCACTTGAAGCCATCCCAATTGAAATCAGATGCAAAGGAGCTACTCAAACTGGTTTGCGGACAGTTCTTCGGTCCTGCTACAGGGTTTGTAGACATGATAGTACAACATGTACCTTCTCCAGTTGAAGGCGCGCAGATGAAGCTGGACCGATACTACACTGGACCCCTCGATTCGAAAGTGGCAGCCGCTATGACCACTTGTAATGCAGATGGTCCTCTCGTTGTCCATATCACGAAACTTTTCACGAGCACAGACGCTTCAAGTTTCAATGCATTTGGAAGAATTATGAGCGGGACTGCTCATCCTGGGCAACAAGTTCGAGTGCTAGGTGAGGGTTATACTCCTGAAGACGAAGAAGATATGGTGACTGCAACTATATCGGACATGTGGATTGCTGAGACTGGCTATAACGTCACGACCAGCGGTGTTCCGGCCGGCAACTTGGTTCTCTTGGGTGGCGTGGACAATTCAATCGTGAAGACAGCAACTATCGTGCCTCTGAAACTTGAGGATGACGAAGAAGCATACATATTTAAACCAATTCGACATATGACCGAGTCTGTTTTCAAGGTCGCTGTTGAACCTGTTAACCCGTCTGAATTACCAAAAATGCTTGATGGTCTCCGTAAAGTCAACAAGAGCTATCCTCTAATTTCAACCAAAGTCGAGGAATCTGGGGAGCATGTCATCTTGGGAACCGGTGAGCTCTATATGGACTGCGTACTTCATGACTTGCGACGGCTCTTCTCCGAGATGGAAATTAAGGTCTCCGATCCTGTCACCCGCTTCTGTGAAACTGCTGTTGAGACTTCAGCCATCATGTGTTATTCTATCACGCCAAACAAAAAGAACAAGATAACCATGATCGCAGAACCTTTAGATGATGGAATCGCTGAGGACATCGAGAGCGGCAAAGTCAGCATCAAAGATCCAATTCGCAAAGTTGCACGTTTTTTCGAAGACAAGTACGATTGGGATAAACTAGCCGCTAGAAGCATTTGGGCCTTCGGCCCAGACGAACTAGGGCCAAACATATTACAAGATGATACCTTGCCATCCCAGGTTGATAAAAAGCTTCTTGGAAGCGTCAGAGACTCTATTACTCAAGGTTTTAGTTGGGGTACGAGGGAAGGTCCACTTTGTGAAGAGCGTAAGTTAACTAATTCTAAACCCATTCAACCCGAAGCAGCATGGCACCGAGCTTGAACTATATCTATTCATCCGGTACTTGTTTATGCTAATTGGCTATAGCAATTCGAAACACGAAATTCAGGCTCACAGACGTCTCCCTTGCCGACCAGGTGATCTACAGAGGTGGTGGCCAAATCATTCCCACTGCGCGACGCGCAATCTACTCATCGTTTCTCATGGCATCTCCTCGCTTGATGGAACCCATCTATTCCTGCACGATGACAGGGCCTGCGGATGCAGTCGCTTCAGTGTATACTGTCCTTGCGCGCAGAAGAGGCCATGTCCTATCCGATGGGCCCATCGCCGGAACACCGCTTTATTCAGTCCGTGGCCTAATTCCAGTGATAGACTCATTCGGGTTCGAGACAGATCTCCGGATTCACACCCAGGGCCAAGCTGCAGTTAGTCTTGTCTTCGACAAATGGAGTGTCGTTCCAGGGGATCCGCTTGATCGTGATGTCAAGATAAAACCACTAGAGATGGCCCCTGCAATGGCCACTGCTCGAGACTTCGTGCTAAAGACAAGAAGACGGAAAGGCTTGGCGGAGGATGTCACCGTAAGCAAGTTTTTGGAACCAGAACTCTGGAAAGGTCTAAAGGAGAGTGGCGTTTTAGACTCATGACCAGTTTATCTCTGGAGTTCAATGGTATGCCATAAATTCCAGGTAGTTATATGTTTGGATGTAATAAAAGAATGACCGAGTATCCTTGTGAAGGCAGTGCCAAGTGATATATATTTATGAGCGCTCTTGTCGCGCTACTTTTTAGCCTGCCATATAGCTCACTGGCATGTCTCTAGCATCTTCGCGATAACGCCCATTAGTGTTCCATTTTCCAAAGCAGCGGCCACTCGTTCTTTGTCCGCCAGCTGCTTGTTAACTTCATCAGCAGTGCTGTGTGTCCCTTCTTTGATTCGCACATCCACACGAAAGCGGGGAGGAAGAGATTGCTCAAGCCGAACACGTACACCGAGACCTATGACTGTGGCGAGGCTACAGTGCGTGATAGTAGGGGTGATGAGGATAGTAACTGTTCGAAGGGGCGAAGCTGGTACATATGAGAGAGTTGGTGTAATAGAAATATCAGGGAGAGACACAACCGCTAGAGCTCCTAACGATATCGGATGCTCCGGATCAGATATAGTCGATACAAGATCTAGTGATTAAATCAGTGGTTTTGCTTGACGTTTCTTTCGCAAGTAGTCACGCCTTACCGTAGATTTCTTGTTCATCTATTGGCTCTTCCAACAGATCATCATCACTTTCTGACTCTGACGATGAAGTAAAGTTATCTATGAAAATTTCTCTCGCATCCACAGAAGGAAGAGCGGATGCGAAGAGACCATTCCCAAAAATACCAGGCTTGCGAGACAGTGCAGGCCGCAAGCGTGTTGGAAGATCAGCAGCATTCAATATTGTGGGATTCGAGTTCTGCATTTCGGATGCCATTTTGTGGGTGAACAGGTAGCTGACAGTCTTAATTGCTGAGTGGGGAATCAATCTAGGATACTCCGTACACATGTATGTTATCTAGAGGGGTAAATTCACTATGGGGATGGGGAACGGCCACGTGGAAAAATTATTTTCCCCTTATAAAATCTAGCGTACGGCTTTGATTGCGGAGCGCGAAGCGCTCTGCAATTATATAAAAGATCATAATCCATTTCCCAAGCTATTCTAGCATCCGGTAGTATCAACAATCGTTACTTACCATGGACAGCCCTTCAATGTCTCTTTGTGTGCATAACCGTTGAATACATCTTTCTACCTTTGACTCTCTTGGTTCCTACGGATAGAGGTATGTGATATAATATCAATAACGCCCATAAAAGATCGGGGGAGATTCTACAAAAGTCCCCACATGAAGGCCAAGCAAGTAGCGCAGGTGATATTGCTAATCCTTGGGACAATCTATCTGGTATATACATGGTGAAAGGCTTGTGTGATTATAGTCTGAATTCGAGGAGAGTGCCTTCAAAGTCATTTTCATGGATTATTGCTAGATACTAGTAGTAATGTTACTTATACCGTAAAACCCATACAACAACTACCTGATCGATCACACCGGTGTAACTGCCTGAAAATCATAGCAATAATCTTTCTACCAGCCATTGATACGGCTCGTATGGAATCATGATCCTCGTCAAGAAAGGGCTGGACTTGCATATCGTACATCCCAGACAGACTTGTGTACTAACCGCCATGGAGTGAGGGAATATTCCTCGGAGTGCTTATGAAGATAAGGACAAATTTGCTGAGAACTGCCCAGAAAGCAAGGTATATATATAGCATCAAGATGTTCAATATGAGGTATATCCTTGTTTTAGAGATAGGAACTTTTTCTTCAGCTTGAGGAGTCCTGCCAGTTATTCGAATCCTGCAACTAGTTACATCTACCCTATACACGGGCAGATATTCATCGGGCTCCAGAATACTACAATATCATTACAGTATACGGTTGTAGAGCAAAAGATATTATTAAATAATCTAGGGCAAAGTAGAGGAAGTAACCTGAGAACTAGTAGGCTTGGTGATAAGGCTAGCATACAACTTACTCCATGCTCTCTATAGAATCAACGAGTCATGGAAACTTGGCAGGGCATCATCATGATTCTTGGCACTTTCGGCGACTAAGTAGTAAGTACTGAAGAGCGGCAATCATGCGGCCCCTCAACATCCGAGGCGATCCTCTCCTCACCTGCGCCTAGGCCGGTTGACTCTTTTACTCGCACCCACTTCTTCTGGGGACTGATCGTGTTTATCCACCTTTTTATTTTATTGTGGTTGGTTTCACCATTGCCCTTTTCCATCATTGTTCGATATTTTCGATCCGTGTATACCATACTCTCTGGCTACTATGAGACGCCAGGCATCTATCAGCTAATCAGGGACGTAACGTCGGCGACGCGGCATGCGAAATTCATCGTATTGGTGGGCTCCTGATTCCCCTGATGCTAGATTGTACCGCGTCCTCCAGTGTCAAATATTGGACCGCCAGCTTCTGCTAGCCTCTGTGGCCTATTCTGCGTTATTCCATTACAGTATTTTCCGCACAGTCGCCCGAGGTCCGCACGTTTCATTCAAATGCTGACCGTAAATTGGGGGGTGATGCGCCGGCTCAGTTCGCTTTTCTATAGCAAATCCCAACAGAGAGTCTCAATACACTGACGGTGACAAGTCACGATGCAGGCTGGTTAAGCTTCCAGTCTCTCTATTGTAAGCTATTCTTAACTTAAACTGCCGTCTCCTTCCCCTTGTTTCATTGCTATTTATCAGCAGACCTTTTATCAACCTGTTGCTAAGCAAAGGCTGTGCGCATGGTCTCGGGGGAGATTATACTTGCTGGCACGTTGAAGCTTTATTTCACTTCTCAATGACTCCCTCATGGACTGCTTCCCCTCCTTATCCCCGCATCATAACTTTTAAGGCACGACTGACATTTCGCAGTGTAAGGCTAGGTTCTCTTCCCAAACGTTTGCGCTGTTCGCAAATCAATCGACTATTGTCCATTCAACCTCACACTAGATTGTTGCCATTAGCTTCACCTAATCAAAACCGCAGGCACCCTAATCACGATTGTCACGCCGCAAGTTTCGGGGACCCTTGAATATTTGACAAGTCGTTTCTTGGTTGCTCTAGTTGTGGTGGCAAGCTAGAACCTTTGTCGCTTTTGCGGAAATATAAAGTAAAGCCAAAACCTCAAATCATTGCGAGAGGGAAACCAGTCATCACCACGGGACATTGTTGTCCAGTTTTCTCCTCCAATTATTCCTTTCAGGCCTCCTCGTCGTCCCATAGCTCCTATCCTGCAAGGCGACACCAATTGCATCGGCGATTCGTGCTTGAGGAGAAGCAGAAACGCATTACAATTGACGACATATCAGGGAACAGAAACCACCATATACCTTGCATCATACCTTGCCCGAAGTTGGACGTGTTCACGACTCTTCCTTTAGCCCTCTCATCAACCTGTCAATCTGTCCTCCCTTCATTCTTTTTCATCTCTTATTTGTTTTGTTTTGTGTTGTGTGTGTGTGCGCGCGTGTTCAGATTTATCTAGACAAGGCAGGCCTTGGAGATAATCTTCAGGAGTTATTGTTATACCTATTGAGTCACTTGAACTTTGTGTGTTGAGGATCGCTCTTGGTTTCTATAATTCCGATCTGGAAATGCAGGGCTATTCATTCACGCCGCCGACGGGGCCCCCAAGAGAAGGCCACAAAAGTAAGGCATCAATATTGATCTATATCTCGATGAAGCGCAACAAAAATTCGATTGAAGCCAGTCACTGATAAACTTTAATCAACAGACTATGTATTCGTTGACGAACACAACAGACATAAAAGACTCAAGGGTATGTCACCCTCCTATGCTCAACGTCAAACTCCTATTCACTGAAACGCCTTCTAGTGATGCGAGCGTGTAATGGCTGCAGAAAGCGTAAAATCAAATGCGACGCTGCTACAACAAACACATGGCCTTGTTCGGCATGCACACGTCTTAAGTTAGTATGTGTACCTCCTACCGTTGGGCAGGACAACGAGTTCCCCACGGGGCAGGCTGTTGAGACCAACTCGACAGATGCCATTGGTGCATCGAATACAACGGAATCGTTCTCGTCCTTTTCCATGCCCCAGGGCTACAGAGACAG
The DNA here is from genome assembly GCF_001792695.1 of Aspergillus bombycis. Lineage (NCBI taxonomy): Eukaryota > Fungi > Ascomycota > Eurotiomycetes > Eurotiales > Aspergillaceae > Aspergillus > Aspergillus bombycis. Next base: position 27,056 of record NW_019170169.1, on the reverse strand, counting down.
CGGCCAAGCTGCGGTGGGCAGTATACCTTCATATAGCGATGGAATGGGAATATATCATCAATTCACCCATTCTGCTTCCCACCAGCCGGGCATGTATGAAGTAGGATCACCTGCCATAGCGGTCTCGCATCATACCTACCAGCAACAGCAGATTTTCCCATCTCAGACGGGGAGCTTGGGGACTATAGAGAGCGGTGTATATGGTGATCACGAGCAGTCCACAGCTGAGGATCTTAGCGAAGTCCTTGGTGAACTCAAAATCGATGAGACTGGTATAGGTATGGTTTCATCCTAATTTCTGATTTAGGGGAGTCCGCTAATATAACAGATAGCGCCATATATAAGGCAGCAAAAGAAAGAGAAGGGCGAACCAGAGATCCCTGTACAAGATGAAGCAGAAGAGCCATTGCCCCCTCTCAGTACTGGTGCAGGCTCTACAATTCGCATTCCTCCCGAGCTTATGCCCTCCGGTGAAGAGGTCATGAACTACTTCAAGATCTACTTTGATGATATACACCCTTATGTCCCTGTGGTGCATCGATCGCATTTGTACTACCAGTGGCAGTATGATCGGAATTCGATTTCTCCCCTTCTGCTGGAGGCGTTGTTTGCATGCGCGGGAAGGCAGTCAGATGATCCAGCTCAGGGGGCACAGTGGCTCGCATTAGCGAATAGTAGGTTCCCTTACTTATGCGCGTTCCTTTCCCTTGTCTTCTTCGAATATGGTATTGTGTTTGATATACTGGTTTTGACTATGAGTTACATTTTTAGGGCACGAGTCAAGTTTTATGGATGTACCCCGCCTGAGTACAATCCAAGCACTGCTTCTACTTCTGAAAGCCCGAGAATCCGTACCAAAGAAAGGCTATTACTACCGCTCGTGGCAGACTGTTAAAACAATTGTTTCAATGGCTAAAGATTTAGAAATTGACGAACACTATAACACACATACAGAGCACAAACTCTGTGATCTCAACCCTATAGAGTGTTTGGTACAGACGAGAGTGTGGCAAGCCCTCCTGGTTGTTGAAGTAATGATTGGTGCACCACAAGGTATGTTACTAGTATTGGCGATATTGCTAGTACTAACGTTCAAAGGTCGATCGGATTACGGTGTAAATCCTGACACTGTTTGTATGGATCCTGCACTGGATATTAAAGATCTTGACCAGTTTGAAATCAATCGATCTAGACAATATTCCTTTTTTGTCCAGAATGCTCATCACATTCGTATCATCACTGATACATACCACAAGATCAAGAGGCAAAAAGACTGGGGGGCCAATCCAAAGTTCGTTGAGAAGAACCCTCTCTTCACTGATTGGCTCCAGGGTCTTCCTTCGGATTTACAGATTAGCTATCCTCCTGACGGCTCACCCCCGTGGATACCGTCCCACTTTGTGGCTAATATGCATTCTCATTGCCATCTGGGCATTATTCTACTACACCGACCTCAGTTGCTTGCATCTAAATCCTTTGTCGCAGGCGGGGGGTGGAAAATGCACATGGCTTTGTGCTACTCTTCGGCTAAATATCTGTGTAGACTTCAAGAAGCTATCCTACAGCGCTTTGGCCTCCCAGGTCTGCTCTCTATGCAAAGAGGTATAAATTTTGCGATTTACTGCATCATGACTTGCACAATGTTGCATTTGGTACGTTTGTGTTCCCACCATACTAGGATCAAACAATTGACGCAAATCTCAGGTCGCGATAACCTCTCCTGATCCGAACTTCCACACAGACGCGCGCGATTATTTTGCCCGGCACATGCGTATCCTCGAGAGGTGCTCATCTGCCTGGCCGATGCCAGAAATGCAGGCTCAGATCGACTCCTTGCGGCTGGCTTTCTCAGCCGATGTGAATAGGCCCTTCGAGCTTAAACCCACCTTCCCTTATGGAAGTCCTTCGGAGCCATACCATCCGAGCCCGCCGCCTCTCGACTCACAATACCAACCTCATGTAAGTCAGGTTTCTGGCGGCGTCCGGGGTCGAGTGGGTTACAACCGTTATCCGGTCACCCCACCAATATCAGCTAGTACTGAAGATTCAAAGTCCGATTGCTCTCAGCTCCATTCTCTGGGGATGATGCCACCCCAGCCTGTCTCGAGCCAATCAATGAATGCCCCTCTCGTTGACGAGAATAGCTGGGATCCGACCCGTATCATCACGTGAGCAAGCCACAGAGAGTGATATAGATATTCTTTCAGACCCTTGCTGACGTTTCCTATCTAGCCAGTGGGACATGGCATTCTCCATGGCGCCATCCACAGTGAGTGCGAATTCTCCACCAATGGCTATGGATAATTCAGTTCAGGGGGTTCAAGCGCCTTTGGCAGGCCAATACCCTATCCAGTATGGGCAAACAACCAAGGTTACGCCAGTCACACCCCCTCAGGCTATCTCACCACCTCAATTCAATGGACAACAAGTACTCTTCACAGCGCGTGACTGGCAGCAGAGTGTCGCCAGTGTTTATGATCCTAACGGCTTGAAACGACGCTGGAATTATTCTGTTGATATGGGTACAGAGCACACTCAGAAGCGGGCACGTTAAGTATTCGTATATACACAGACACTGGGAACTAACTCGGTTGTTCTATACTTGGAGAAAGTGGCTGTATGAATGACTTGTGTGATATAGATATCTTCTTCGTTCTAAAATACCCCTCATCTTTATTTATCCTCTGAGCTTGTTAGCAAGAGCTTTAGCACTAACAGCGTGAACTTATGGATGTGCTCTCTGGCTGCCGTCATAGATATAGTATTGAACAATATATCCCAGTATTATCTTTGGTATTACGGTATAGAATACAATAAAAATAAATAGATATGCACTTAGTAATTTAGCACAGCAAAACACACCTCACTGCACAAAGATGTCACTGTTAATGAAGTTGATATACATGGAAATATTTATACCTTGCTTATTTACGGAGTAGAGGTATTCAATTGGGATTTTGAGAATACATATTTCTTCATCTGTAAATAGCCTGGGTCATAGATAAACCACACCTACTAACTCCCCAGCACCTGATATAACAGTTATACAGCAAGTGAAATGTATAACAGCTGCAAATATCATTGCCCAATACCACTCCTATATCATTTCATTATATGAGTTCCATGCATATGTTCAGGTGAAATATACGTACATCCGTAGTATGACGAAATACTTGGAGACATGCATTAAGTAGGACCATGGAGAGCGAAGACAACTTGACCATTTCTGTGAAGCTGGTAGAAAGATCTGTGAGGATATGCGAAAAGAAAACAATAAACCATGACACCAATCTGACTGTTGTTGAGTTATTGGATGACCCATAACAACTTGTCAGCTCAAGTGCGTCGACTTAACCCTATCCTCTCCTCCCGCGACCGGACAATTCTTGCCTTGTCGCCGGGTAAAGGTTTCAACTCATCGCTAGGATCAAAGTTGAGACTGTTTTTGTTGTGATCGTGGCCTTTATTCTCTTTGGCTAATTTGCGAAGTCGTGCGTCCTCAAATGTCGCGAGGTCTTCAGACGTTATTGCTATTGCTGTGGGCTTGCGGCGAAGCATTGTCGATATAGGTAGGAATACTGCCTGAGTTATTCTAATTGGAAATAGAAATGAACATTATTTAATATAAAGCTCCTTAAGTCCTGCGGAGGAAGTCACACCCGGTGATGGACATGAACTCCACGTGACCGATCTTGTACTTCGGGAAGACGACGAACATTTTTGTTACACTAATTGTTCTACCTCCAGCCTAACGTCTATATAGCTCATTGGCGTCGAAGATGTTTCAACTTCGGACCAAACTTTTACGCCATGAGCGTGCAAGACTGGTAGACGTATATCTTTCTCCAATTCGTCAGTTCTCAGTCATACAAGGACGAGCGAGAGACGCCAGTCAATCTGGTAAGGCCACAAGATCATTGCTCTCCCAGTTGTGCCTATCTCCACCTGACTCTTGTAGGCCATGATGCCCCTAAAGTTCGATCTCTTCACTCGGGGGCTTCATATACTCGCACTTCTCCAAGGAAGACCAACCTTCCTCCGGCCAATTTGAACTCTAGAAAAACCGACTCCGACAAACCTCGTCCTCGACGCGTTTTTGACGCAAGATCTCTTGCGGCCCCTTCAGCCAATGGCCAGTCTACAAACGTTCTAAGGAGCACCTCGTTGCGAAACCCCCGCAAGGACCATCCATTCGCACTCGGAGGTCGAAACCCCCAACGAAGTCGTCAAACCCCAAGTCACGCAAAAGTGGACGGCCTCAACGTTCGAAGAATACAGACATGGAAGAAAGTGATAGCTCTCAATTAGAGAATGTATATCGCGAACTCGCTGCGAAATCAAGGCCAACGCCTAGCCGCTACAAACCCCAGGCCCCTGATTTCTCTAACCTGAAGGAAACTTGGCCTTCTTTTCCAATGGGTACGACTGCCAGTACTGCTGAGGTTGTTGAAAAGCTATCTTTTCTAAGTGGCCGCTTTCCAAATGGCTATATTCCGCCTTACGAATTGGGCATGCGGCTCTTCAGGGGACAATTCGTTCAGTTTCTCGACGAGGAGGAAAAGGCACAGGCTATAGCAGACGCGAAGAAACTCTCCCAGCAGCGTGCAGACAAATACTCGCAGCGGAAAGGCGATTTAGTAGAACCCAAGGACGTCGGCTTCGTTCCGATGAGTGCAGAGTACAGGAAGTCTTTGGTACAGTCCTACATCCAAGGAGCTTATCCCAAACTCAGTACTGAAGAAGCTGCCCAATCGCCTGTTCTCAGCGAGGTGACGAAGAATCTTAGAAATAACGAGTCTTACCAGGCGGCCGGTAAGAGCTCCCAATTTGTTGCCAAAGTGGAATCGCTCCTCTCTTCGGCTCGCCCCGTGAGGCGAGCCTAAGCGCTTTTGAGAAGCCATTGTATTGTACATTAACATTAGTATTTCTTGGTTCATCCCATATACTGTTTACATATGTCGAGCAATTCATACTTTACGTCGGGTACTGGAATCACTTCGCAGGCAGTGACATTGGTATTAACCGTAGCACAATTGGATGCCTAATTATTACAATGATTCACAAAACACATTTCCGGCCAACACTTCAGGTTATGTTCTCTCCATCACCTTCTTTGCAGCTTCGAAAAGATCTCTCACTTCCCTTTGCCCTTTCTCCGTTACCTTTTCCATCTGTTCCTGTGCTTTCCGAATGTCATCCGGTCTAGCTATTTTCTTCTTTTGCATATCCTGAAGGCGTTTGTGTACGGAACTTCTCGAGTCGCGGACTGCCGCTGTGGCCTTTTCCATGGCCGCTTTCGCGATACTGACTGTCTGATCCCGCGATTCTTTGGTCGGTGGTGGGATTGGTATATTCAGTTGCAGAGAGTTATGCGTGTCTGGCTGGGGTGTTAAGGACAAATCGGAAGACACAACCGCCGAAGTTATGAGTTTAATGTGCTGTCAATCTTGTCAGAAAGAGCTATTAAGAAAATTGCGAGGGCAAAAGCTCTAGATTACGGCTGGGAGGGGCAAGAAAAAAAAGAGGGAGGGAAAAAGACAAAAAAGTGCCTCACATCTTCTTCAGAGACCAGTACAGCTACCATGCGGCCTCCCTTAGGAACGACTTGAGCTAAATCCCCTAGTTTCAAGGTTTCTTTGCTTCCTTTGCTTAGCTGAACACGAAGATTTTCGATAGCATCTGTGTTAAGTCTTCCTCCCATGCGCAGCTTAGAAAGGTCGTCTTTGAGACGGCACACCGCGACTGCAATACCGTGATGTAGTTGAGCGAGATCATATGGATCCTCAGAAACAGCAGCAGCTTTAGGGGGCCTTGCATCAGGGCTTGAGCTAGAACCGCTCTTTGTTTTATCTTTTTTCTTAAAAAGTAGAGGGCAGGTGGAAAACCTCATTCCCCCGTTTGGGACTGCTAGACTGCGCTCTTGAAGAAGCCAGCGCCCCCGTTGAAGGTTGACTGGAGAACTGACATTTGTAAGTGAGGATGGTAGACGTTGGATTTGACTAGATAATACTAGAGTACGTTGCATCTTTCCTGATATCCGCCGCCACTGACAGACAGCAAAGTCAATTGACCAGTTGGTTCAAGGTGGGTTGAAGGAGGCAAGGCTTTTCGCTCGAATTTATGAGATAGCATCTCCTCAACGCCGGGAACTGCCATAATCCGTAAACACTCCGTAGATCACCGGCCTCAAGGCCCACTACCCAATTTAAAAAAGATCGCTATTTCTGACCCATTCATAACGCCAATAGCTTAGGCCATGTAGTACTCCGTAGTTTTATACCTTCTGCAGTTCGCACAGAATAGAGAAATTGCTAAACTAGTTATTGCAATATGCTAGAGGTATAGTTATTACAAAGTCCACGCGCGTGAACTCATTACAGACCTTGGAAATTAAAACATATGATACCCGCGATATATCATGACAAAGAGTATATAGATTCACCGGCTCATCAAAATCATAGGAAGGGTCTTCTCCGAGATATTAGACAATGTTGACCAATCTGTATTGAATCATAAACACACGCCTGGCCCAGAGGGCCCACACATATACACGAAACTCATATCAAAATTGTTGCATAGGTAGCAGAGCAGCAGATCGGCCTCTATTCATAATACTAAGTAGATAACGCGTCCAGTTCGTTTTTTGATTACTTTTTTTTTTCCTACTTGCGGCGGTCACCGTAAGTCCTGCGAAGATTCATTTACCGAGTGGCCATAGCCTTAGTAATGAGTCTCTTGAGGGCAAGCTCCTTCTTCTTAAGATCCTCGGGGGTGGAGTCTTCGATCTCGAGCTGAGCCATAGCATCGCTGAGAGCGGATTCAATCTTCTCCTTGTTACCACGCTTCAGCTTCATCGACATAGTGGGATCGGAAACGATCTCCTCGACGCGGGAAATGTAAGACTCCAGCTGCTGGCGGGACTCGAACTTCTTCGTGAAAGCCTCGTCGCTAGACTTGAACTTGGCGGCATCTGAATGATGTCAGTTATGGTACATCTCGGTTAATCTGATCAGATAAAGGTACTCACCGTCGATCATTTGCTCGATCTCTGTGGTTGAGAGCTTACCAACAGCGTTCGAGATAGTGATGTTCGCACTACGGCCGGAAGACTTCTCAGTTGCGGTAACCTTAAGGATACCGTTGACGTCAACTTCGAAAACACACTCAAGGGCAGCTTCACCAGCTCTCATGGGGGGAATGGGAGCCAAGGTGAACTCTCCAAGAGAGGTGTTGTCCGCACAGTTCGTACGCTCACCCTGGTAGACAGGGAACTGAACAGTAGTCTGGTTGTCTACAACAGTAGTGAAAGTGCGCTTCTTGATGGTGGGAACAGTCTGTCCGCGAGGAACCACAGGGGCAAAGATGTTGCCCTCCATGGCAACACCAAGAGACAACGGAACAACGTCCAAAAGCAGAAGATCCTGGGTCTCAGCAGAAGTAGCCTTTCCTGAAAGGATGCCAGCTTGAACGGCAGCACCGTAGGCGACAGCTTCATCAGGGTTGATGCTCTTAGAAGATATATCAGTCAATGTCAATCACAATATGCCACAACAAAAAGAACTCACCTTCTCAAGCTTCTTTCCGTCAAAGAAGTCGCTGAGAAGCTTCTGGATGCGAGGAATGCGCGTAGAACCACCAACAAGCACAATCTCATCAACCTTGCTCTTCTCAAGGCCGGAATCCTTGAGTACCTGCTGCACTGGCTCCAGAGTGCCAGAGAAAGACTTGGCATTCAGGTCCTCGAAACGGGCACGAGTAATGGACGAGTTGAAATCCTCTCCATCAAACAGAGAATCAATCTCAACAGTAGTCTGGGTGGCGTTGGACAAAGTGCGCTTGGCACGCTCACAGGCCGTTCTCAGGCGGCGCAGGGCTCTGGCATCGCCCGAAAGATCCTTTCCAGTCTTACGTTGAAATTCCTTCTTGAAATGCTCAAGCAAGTTGGTATCGAAATCTTGTCCACCAAGGTGGGTATCACCAGCGGTGGCCTTGACAGTGAAGACACCACCCTGGATGTTCAACAGGGACACATCGAAGGTACCACCACCGAGATCATAGATAAGGACATTGCGTTCCTTGTCGGATTTTCCAGAACCAAGACCGTAGGCAATGGCAGCAGCAGTGGGTTCGTTGATGATACGAAGGACGTTAAGACCGGAGATAGCGCCGGCATCCTTGGTCGCTTGACGTTGGTTGTCGTTGAAGTAGGCTGGCACAGTGACAACCGCCTTTTCAACCTTCTTACCAAGCTTGGTCTCCGCGACCTCTTTCATCTGTGATATACCATCAATCATGTAGTCTAGCGATAGAGTTCGGCTCTAATTACCTTCATCAAGACCATGGAGGAGATCTCCTGGGGAGTGAAAGTCTTCGTCTCTCCAAGGTACTCAACCTCGACGGCGGGGCTTCCTCCCTGATCAACTACCTTGAAGGGCCACGATTCGACATCCTTTTTGACAATAGGATCATCAAAACGACGGCCGATAAGACGCCTAAAGTATGTTAAGACGAGAAACAAAATCTCTAACGGTCATTCAGTAACGCACTTGATATCGAAGATTGTATTCTTCGGGTTCATCGCCGCCTGGTTCTTTGCGGCCTCACCAATCAAGCGCTCCTTCTCGGTAAAAGAAACGAAGGATGGGGTCGTGTAGCTACCCTGCTCGTTGGCAACTGAAGGTGACAAAATGATTAACCAACAATCTCCATTTCAGGAAGCTTGAAGTAGACATACTAATCTCAACGTTGGTGCCTTCATAGTTGGCAACACAGGAGTAGGTCGTGCCTGGGAAACTGGTTAGCTTACTTGCATAGAAGGAGATTCAAAAACGAAAGAAAAAAAGGGCAGAAGGGGAGAAGGGGAGAAGATTTCGGGATACACAAGAGCAATCGAGGTATACCACTCACCAAGGTCAATACCAATGGCGCCTTCGTAAACTTCGTCAGACATGGTGAATAAAGAGGGGGGGGGGGGGGAGATGAAAGAGACAAGGAAAGAAGGGAGAAATGGGATGGAAGAAAAAGAGATTTTGAGAGGGGAGGATTATAAGTTCACTCCAGGTGTTGAGAGAAAAAGCAGAAGGAAAAAAATTGGACAGTTCTGAGGGGAGGGCAAAAAGAAACCCACTTTTTGATTTTTTCTTTTTTTTTTTCCTTCTTTCCTGCGTCTTTCAACCTTTTTCTTCCCCTCGGCTGGGGAGCAAATGAAACCGCCAGTGCTAATCCATGGTTGGTTAAAGCTAATTAGATAAGCCAGTGTTCAACTAACTAACTACAAGTAACTACTAGTAGTACTGGTAACATATTCGGTAAGAGGGCGGGCCACGCAAGTAGCCGGGTCAGGTCTGTATTCTATACAATATCGCCTTATTTCAAACATCAATATCTCAATCAATTAAATTAAAATTTATTTTAAATTTTATATATAGTCTATATATACTAAAGGAATAGCTACTGAAAATTATAGCTTCTAATTATTTTTAATTATCAGAGTAAAATAGATTACTATATATTTTATAGTATTATTAATATACAGCTGTAATTTATATCTCTAAAGATTTTTTCTGCTAATAGATAAGATATAAATAATATATTTATGATGTATTAAAATCACACTCTGGTATATCTAACAGGATTGAGATATTGATATTTAAAATAGACAGTTTTCTAAGGCAGACCTGACCCAGCTACTTACGTGACCCGCTTCCTTACCGAATACATTTAGTTAAAAAGATTGTCCATCATGAAGCATTTTCATGTATCACTAACATACGGAGTAGTATAACCTACAACAAAACTACTGACGGCAAGTACTGTATTGTATAGACTTTCTGCTACACAAGAATTACCACAGGTAGATTCTATGATTCCGCAAATTAGTTGTGGCATTTATTTATTTGATATATCCCTACACGCACAATAGAGAATAAATCTCTCTTATACGGAGTAGTACAGAATGGTATTGGATTTTGGTACCCATTGCTTGTACACCCCTAATCTCTTACCACAAGCTATGAGTCGAAGGTGATTTTTAGCTAATATCCATTAGACTATTATGCCTCACGAGAGTCACCTATTTCTAACATCCCAGAGTATGTTAGTGACCAGGCGTCATTTTACACTTTAAGACTTTGATTAATTACAGGTTGCTTGTATGTGGATCGCTCCACTCTTATAAAGGGAATTTTACATGTAAATTTAGCAACCGTTTGGACACATGAATCGAGTTCTCATCACTCGACGGACTCTCTCAGAAAACTACTTCTATTGAGATAATGTCGCCTCTACCACGGTTGTAGCATGGAAAGTCAGGTGTATTTGCAGGTGGAACTATCATTCGGATTATTAACATAAGTAAAGGAAGAGAAGTAGCAGTGATATATTACCAACAATCTCCCTGTCACTACTTGGGGTACAGAGTAGCACTGCTTGAGAATTGCTGACGCTCGCATTTTACTCTGGGGTAGATCATTGTGTATAAACAGGATATATTGTACAAGGTCGGTAGATATATATATACAGCTGAACATCCCGAAACCATCATACTCCAATATCACATTTTACAATAAACAGTAAGCAAGAGAATCCTCTATATATAGATATAAAACCTCACGTATTTATGACGCAACTGAGCGTTGAAGGCTATAACAGCATGCAAAGAACATCACATCAAACTTTACTGCTTCCCTCGCGGTGACTGCTTCAACAAGATGAAAATACAAATTGATGACATACCCAGATGTTCCTCAAAGCAATGAACTAAAACCAGCCTAGCCAGTCATCTTACCACCAATAATACACTGGAAGACTCGGACCTAATGCCAGTGGTGATTCATAAAATAATGAGGCAACAGGGGCAAGTAGAAACTACATGGAATGGTGAATACTTTTTTTGGCAGCCTTAGGCACTAAAGCGGCTAGACACCTCCACCAAGAAGCAAATGTGGGTATCTTCATTGGAGTATTTCTGTCTTTTCACTTGTGTCCTGATCCGATCTGCTCCCTACTTGCTCCTTAGGCCGGTGAACCTCAAAACTACACCAACTCGTGATCAGAGACGCACACCAACTGCGAACAAGTCTCCAAAAAAGCCGTGCGTCAATTACATTCCACCCAAGTCACTCCATCATCGGTTATTGTTCCGTAAGTATCTATATAATAAGAACACCCATAGTTCTTGCCTATTAGCATGGCCAATATATATGTAAAAAGATCTGTCACAGCTAAAATATAGTCAGCAGTTGCTGTATCCACATCATTGCGCGCTTCTTGCCGTTCCAAATGGACATCGATATGAGCAGGAGGAATAAGAAGCCCCGCCTTCTGCTTGAATCCGAACGAGAAAGGCTCGAGGAATTCATCGACTCTATCCACTACTCCGCGAGGTACATTGACTCATATCGTAGACTGTCGACATGAATGCTGACTTGCTCACAGATATTCCGATGATCAATTTGAATACCGTCATGTTCAGCTCCCCAAAAACATGCTCAAAAAAATCCCGGCCGACTACTTTGACAGCTCCAAGGGAACCCTTAAACTGCTTTGGGAGGATGAGTGGAGGGCCTTGGGTATTACACAGGTGTGCAGGCCCGGTCACTGCTATCAGATTTCCAAGTTATAACTTGTCTAACTTCGTCGCTGGTCAGAGCTTGGGTTGGGAGCACTACGAGGTTCATGAGCCGGAACCGCATATTCTGCTATTCAAGTGAGCGCCTTACTTTGAACTTGTTCACCTTTGGTACTAATAGTTGTGCCAGGCGCCCCCTCAACTACCAGCCACCAATGTCACAGTAAATATACCTCCAATTCGATGGTCAATATTTAGCCTTTCTCTTCTCATTTCCCCATTACTTGGACGAGCAAACGGCCGCTAAATAAGGTGCGGAGTATGCATAAATGAGATTATTCTTAGGCAATCAGGTACTTCTTGCATGAAATCTCGACAAGGAATATAATTCAATGCTGCTAGAAGATGCCTCGTTTGTCGACTAAGCCACCACGCACTGCCACCATAACGGCCGTTTTACTGTGCTCCAGCCATTCATATATTCTATTTGCAGGATCCTTTTGTCTAGAAGGGGTTTTCAGACCACGTTCTTGGCCAACCATTGCCCCCACTGGGTAGCAGTAAAGCTGCTACTGATCCCCGGTTCTTCGATACCCTAGATGACGGTGTCAGTACATCGGGTCACTTTTAACATTCGCGCAACTAGGAATGGCATACATTGAAGTATACGGTCGGAGAAACATGGACTCCTACAGCACGGCCTGCCTAATTTGTTGTGTTAGATTGGATATATCTCATATCGCCGGAGTCTTAATATCTTACTTTGACCATTTTCTTGATATCATCGGTGACATCGTTGCCGGTATTCAATTTCCCGTCATCACTAGCTTTGTCGCTAACGGTCAAAAGCTTGAGCACCTCCCGCTCCTCCACTCCCACAAGTCCGGCAACCTTTGCCAATCTTTCATATGTTCTATTGCGTGTTTCGTTAACCACACTGACATCAAAGAAATCTTTCTGTTGTTTGAACAAAGCAGCACTGAATTCCCAGAATTTCTCGGGAGCTACTCTCAAAACAGCCGCGCCCGCTTCGTGCGTTAAAGTTGATGATGGGTGCCAGGGTTGGATATGTTGGCGAAAAATGACCTGCAGTTTGCCACGGTATTGATTTTCAAGTGTAGGCCTGACTGAGCTGTAGAACGTATCGAACATTTTTGCAGAGAACTATGGCTAAGTTTTAGCGTACATGGAAAAGCATAGTAGAACCGACAGTGTGAACTCACAGGACATGTATAGTCAAGATCTCAGTTTTTAGTATCATCAGCTACCACATATATGTCAATCCAATGCCTAACATACAGAGTTCAAGAGTGTGTTGCGGGTGTTGATCAGTACCAGCCGCAATCTTTGGCCCGAAAATTTTGGGGGAAGAGCCATTAGTGATTGTATCTAAAAAAAAAAAAGATATGGTTAGGTGCTCTCTGTAATTCTGAGTTGTTTTGTGGATGTGAGATGAGGTGACAATAATTGTATTCAAGTATTTAGTCTGTACTCCCTATAGGGGTGGGGTAATTTATCAATACCTTACGTCATATCACACTGATTATTTATTACTTGAACAAGTCACATTTGGCCCGCGAAAGACAGTACAGCCAACAGATTACTAGGTATAAGCTACTCATATTCATAGCCCAGTAATGATAGTTGCATAGCATTTTAATGAAATGGCCTTTCCGATACTTGCTGATTACTTGATAAGCATGTTAGCATACCGTCTGAACCCCATTACCTACTCGTGCATATCTGTATAGCTTAGATCTAATCTCAGCAACATGAACAATCACAATGCCTATTTCGTTCAATCTCCTAGATGCCAGACGTCTGAGAGGCTGTAGCATGGAGAGGAATGCCCACAGTTTGAATGCCCAGGAAATAAAATAAGTTGAAAAAGAGACCTCTTCCATACATTAAGTCCCGTGTCTTGAGTTACATCAGAATGCACCTTGTAAAAGGGTGGGCAGCCGGTTAAGGGCCACCAAGCGCTGTTTGGTTGAATATGCTCACATCCTTAAGCTGCATCGAAACCAAAGACCAACTGGCCGTTGCTGGATCGTATTCACCTTTCACTTCAACCCTGCAAAACCCTCTGGGGCCTTTCAAGCCGACAGGACCGATAAAATAGAACGCGCCACGCCGAGGACGGTGTAGTTCTTGGGCCCAACAGTCCTTCAGCCGCATCTTAAAAGCTAACGATGCTGCGTACAGATCAGACCCGGGACCAAACTTTGGTAAAGGCAATCGTTGCAGTGTCGAGATAACTAGAGAATGATGAAGGTCGGCGCCACCTTTGTCTCGCAAGGTGCCCTCCTGAGAACCAGTAGGTGAGGTCGACTGTGTTTCAGACTGATGCATGGGGTGCAATCCGTCCAGGGGTTGAAGCTCGGACGATAGCGTCTTATGGGACGGTAGGCTTGAAGTACCTGGGGCTTGTTCCTGCTCTAAACCTGTAATATTAAGCCGGGAAAGTTGTCTTTTCACCAAGATCATATAGGCATCCTTTATGGCAAGTGCCACAGATAAAGGCTGTACACACCTCCGAAGACGGTCGCCATCCTCCAGAGACATAGGTTTTGATACCCACGATATGCCACCGTCGGTGAATTCTAGCCTACGCATCATAAGCAAATCCTAAGGGTTGTCCTATCATGAATGCACATACCCTGAGCGCCCATAATCAGGAGGAGCGCGAGATGGAAAATGATGCACTAGCCAGAACCCTGTTACGCGAAGGGGACCCCCTAGCACGCGCGATAGTACTTCAGACTGGGAGGCATCTTTCTGAACAATGGATGCCAGCTCATCTGCACAAACAATGTTTAGCCAAGGACTAAAATGCAACTAAATCGGCCATACCTCTGAGATATTGAAGCTTTTCTCGGTCCCGCGACGTCTTGACAAACTCTTGCCACTCCGGGTCCGATGCTGCATATAGTTCACCTTTGTGTAATCGTGGCCAGCCCAATGGTATGAAAACAGGATCAGAATCTATTGTTCCGCTCGCAGGGTTCTTGAGGCGCCCCTCGGTCTCATCTTTTCGATTTTCGCCCACACCCGCCTTCCCAGGAAGTGCTTCCTGTGTGGCATCGGAATCGTCTAGCGTATTATCAAACTGAAGGAGAACAAATGAACTCCACAAATGAAATGCGGCACCATAAATAAAAAACGTGGTAAAAAATTTCCTAAGGCATATTTCAGAGGGTGAAATATCTATAGTACAACGAAGATTTACTTACCTAATCCACGGCCGCTTGAATTTGACATGGCGCACATTGTTGAGATTCGAGGTCTGAGACAATGGTGGGCTAATTCGAAAGAGAAATGTAGGGTTTGGAAGTAATCGCCTGAACCGAAACATTGAGAGATCGCATGTGTGGGCGCAGCTGTTCAACAAGAAGGCATATCTTTTACCCGTTCCTCAGAGTCCTAGAATTGGCATGCCCCTACCTTAGTATAACTGAAGAGCAATATGGAAAGAACGAGTACGGACTTGTACTCAAGGCTTAAATATAACTATGATCGTACGAAAAGTATCTCCATAAGCGAAAACAAAGGAAAGAGAAAGCAAAAGAGGAATAGAGAAGAGAAGGAAAAAACCAGGTGTCCGGAGGAGGTATGTACACTATTATTGAGATCAAATATGGACAAATCTTGAAGGAGCCTAACATTTGAACTTTCCCCGTATACCTACTCGTAGTCGTCCTTACGGAGTACTTCAAGTGCCCCGAGATTCAACACGTGATACAGACCAGTTGAGATACAATGGGAGGTAACTGAAATTCAGAATACCTAAATGCTGTATAGCTTATAACTTTTAGAGACCGCCTACTGTTATTGGTATTTTATACCTTACAAAATCTTGTACGTCGTTCATTATTGGGCTTTTCTCCAGGCGGTATGGTATATATTTGATGCATGAGCCACGATTGCTAGATGTTCCTACTCCGTAAATTTCAAATACAAGTGGTACTAGTAACTAACTAACGTAGCCGGTAAGCAACCCGGTAGATGCTGTATTCCATATAAACTGGCATATTTTTAAACATCGATATCTTAACCAATATATATTCCAGATATTTATAATTTTATTTATAGTCTATTATATACTATAAGAATAAGCTATTTAATTTATAGATGCTAATAATTATTTATTATCAGAGTAATATAAATTACTTGTATTTTATAGTATTATTTGTATATAGCTGTAATTTATATTTCTAGAAATTTATTTCTATAGATACTCAATATATATATATATATAAAGATTATCTATACAAATACTATATCAAGTTATTAAGTATATCGAATATAAGCTTGTTGAGATATTGGTGTTCAAAATTATATTATTTTGTATGGAATACAGCATCTACCGGGTTGTCTATATTACCGGGTTGCTTACCAGTTACGTTAGTATAATTTGGGGTTAGTAAGAGCTGAAGTAATGTACGGAGTAGCTACTACCCGTACATGGTGCAGGTGCTTCGTCTACTTCACGCTCAAATGCCAGTTCCTGACCAAAAGGTGTACGCTGAAAGTCCATAGAGCTGTCAGTCATCTAATCTCACAAGGCTTTTATCATCACAAGCGATTAATTGCTAGTTCGTTCGCCCAGCATGCATCGGCTCACTCGCTTCTTGAGTCTGTCATTAGCAGTCGCATCCGGAACCAGAGCCTTGGATGCTTCTATATTCACATTCGACCCATCTTCACCATGGCAAAACACAAAGGCTCCGGTGATAACTGATGATGTAGCTCGACATCTCTTGGAGCTCCGAATGAACGTACCTACCGCTTCGACTCTGGGAAAGTGGGATCAAGACATAGTTGAGCTTTTGGACAGATATGGTGGCTTGCCACGTCCGTTGTTTGGCGGTGATATCGACTATAAGGATGTTACTAGGAGCCTTGTGATTCTTGAAGGGCTAGAGCTGGGACTTGGTATGTCAAAAACGATCGTCGCTATTCAAGACAGCTGACGAGCTGTTACAAGGATCTTCTGTTCAGCAAAGGTATCAAGGAGACCTCATGATTGGTAGCCCTTCGGCCAATGGCATAATTGATGGTTTCCTCGACTCATCAGAGGCTAACTCTGACGGCTATGTTGTGACCACAAAGAACTATTGTAAATTCGATGGCGGAGTCGAAACAAGCTCCGATGTTCTTCAAGTAAGAAAGAGATGGCTATCAGTGGGGCTTTTGCTACAGCTAACTCTGACCTGCCTGTAGACGATTGAAAATTGCATTCCTAAGGGCTCTGCATTCGAAGCAGTAGCCCATGTATTCAGCAAAGAGCTTCTCGGCATTGTGAAGCTGGCGGAAACGTGGGTAGACGAGCAGAGCTTGACAGCAGTCTTGAAGATGTCATTGCAGGTACGCTCCTATAATAGTTAGCTTGGCGAAGTATTTACTGATTTACAGCAGTTTCCTGATGATTGTGTGGGCTCTGGCTCTGTAGCTGACTCGCTGACGTCTGCTCTCCATGGTCTACGTTCTCTTTCGTCAGAAGCCAAACAAATCACAGCAGTCCTTCTGCCTAGATCTAGCCAAGGTCAAAGCTCGAAAAGTAGAGTGAACCCTCGAGGGGCCGTGAAACAGGAAGCTGCTGTCAGATCGACTGGTGCGGCAGTTATGACGACGCTCCAGAGGCAAACACATCCAGTTTGTTTCACCTCGAATTCTTCGTGCAATGTGGCAACTGATAGCTGCTCTGGACATGGGCTTTGCTATAAAAAGTCCGGGTCAGCCAACGACGAGGTCGCTAGCGACTGCTACGCCTGCAAATGCAAGTCAACCATCGTCACCAAAGAAGATGGTACTGTCCAAAAGATTCATTGGGGAGGGTCTGCGTGCCAAAAACGAGATATCAGCTCCCCTTTCTTCTTGATTGCAGGTATCAGTATACTGGTGGTCATGGCGGCAGGTACTGCTATTGGGATGTTGTTTCATATTGGACAGAATGAGTTACCAGGTGTTATAAGCGCTGGAGTTGGCCCCGCAAAAGCGCAGAAATGATGTCAATATTAGAAAACCTCTTTTCAATTCGTCTTGAGGATGCGGACTCTTGAAGTCAATGCGGTTTGGTTAACACAACTCAGAACTGATACTATCCTAAGATACAAAGCTTTGTTTTCCTGGTATATGCATTGGTATTCTCATCATCACGATGTACATTAGAACAAGTAATAATAAACAATGGGGGAAGAGTGAGAGACAGCAAGCTTTCTCAATGGGTAACCAACTACCTTGCATACAACTTGAAAACCCGAAAATCTGAAATACCTTGCAACCATCGCGCCATTAACACCACGCCACGGGTAATAACATTCATGAGGACTTGTGACATTAAGCCAACAGCCTGGAACAAATGTAGATGCCTAAACAGGGACTTTACACATCCTTCATATGTAAGACAAAGTTGTCTTTCGAATAGTGGGGTACTTCAACGTATTATACAGAATGATATTCATGTCTTCGCGTGACCTTGCACGCTGTAAATAATCGTTCCGTTGCCCGTTGGCATTCCAGATGCCATGAAGCGAGGAAGGGCAACGTTTTATGTGAACTGGATAGGGGAGCTGCAACACATATTTTATGAGGCTACTCAGGCGCTGGACTGGGCTTCCAGCTGGCCAGGTGTCCGATCGGCCGTAGAGCGAGCAGTGTCCGTCGGTTGCGGCATGCTCTCTCTTGAAGAATGATTCCGAGCAGAAAAAGATAGAAAAGAAAGATCCAACGACCGAACAGGCGTGAATCTAGTCCTCCAATTTCGGTTCGAAGGCTCTGGGGCTGAGCTTGACGGGTTACTAGTAGGCCGAAAGTTGTGATGTTGTATTTGCCAAAAACGTGGTGCAGTTGGCCGGGACGATTGGGTTCCATTTCTCAATGGAACCTGTCGCTCCGATATAGCTAGGGGGTTCCGAAATGGGTTAACACGCCCTCCTATAAATACTGATTGTGGTTGTGGGGGTACGACCAATCGTGTTGTATTACGACGGCCTGAGCGTTCTGCATTAGTTGTTTGTCCGCCAGGATCAGAGCGAGGCTTTGGAATATAGTAATCAGCCTTGCACAAGGGACAACAGGCTCTTCGACTCGTTAACCACGGATCGACACAGGATGCATGGAAAGCATGACCACATGTAAGCCCACGTATGTCATCGTCATCTTCGATTGTGTCAAGGCAAATTGCACACGAATCGCCTGGATTGGGCAAAAGTTCTGCTGGTACTGCAGTGCGAATTTGATTATTGACATCCTCGTCATCCTCAAGAGAATCACAACTCTGCAACTGTTTTGTCTCTGAGCCATGGGTGGTGTCGGCCACTACAGCAAATGCTTGATCGGCGCTTTCCTTCTCTTGCGGCTGCGATGAGGCCATCTGTGCATGTTCAACCGGTATAAATGACTGTGACGTGGTCGAGTTACATCGATGGTGGCCTATTATTTGTGAATTTGTTGTGGAAGAGTGTGCCCCAATAGTGGTAGATAGAACATCGTGTTCACCTTTCAAGCTTTGGGGCCTACTATTTGACGCCGATATTCCACCTTCAGTTGGAAGACCTTCATTCGCACGCGAAGATCTCCACACTTTGTATTTGATAAGTGGAAACCGTTCGTTAACTTCATCCATACTCATCAACTTTTTCTCCCTCCTTCGCCTATGTGGACGAGGCATGGTTACTAAATCTATCGGTTCACCCGTTTCCTCATTGCGTAATTGGCGGTTTCGCTGGTTATATCTGAAACAATACTTTACCCCAACAATAATCCTAAGAGTGGTCGACAAGATTAGCGTACATCTCAAACATAATGCAAGCTTGGACATACCACAGGTTCGTGAACACAACACCGAAACCAAGGGCAACAAAGAATAAGAGGGGTGAACTTGTGGGACTTGAGCTACTATCATCTCCGTTGTGATCAGTACTGGTGGTAGTTGGTTGTAAACCTGTTGCGGTGGAGGCCATCTTGACAAACGAAGACGTGATGATACTGAAGGGGTTGAGCGCAGTAAACAGTGCCGGCGCTCTCGATTGTTAGGCAGTGATATATCTGGAATCCACGAATATATTGACATGAGATGTCGTCGAGAAATCAACAACCTAGATTAACTTTATCCCTGGAGCACTGTAACGGTTTTATGGCTCTAACACGCAAAAGCGATGGGAGCAACCCGATTCATCAGCGTAGCGACACAAGGCACACACCAAAATGGGAACGCGGTGGATCATCACTGGTGGCAGCTGCGCCCGGAGCTGCTGAAAGAATTGTTCCTATTGTAAACCTAGGACGTATATCGCATTTGAATCTAGAATGCCGTTGATGGAGACAGCGATACTCCACATTAAGGTGGGTGGTAATGTTGGTAATGCGTGGCCGAGACCAATGGCTGAGCAGTCAGGTCACGGGGTGGCTCATTATAATCTACTCTGCAGTACGAAGTAAGGTTGTACCCTTAACATTCGATTTCGTCCCGCAGCACTCCGTACTCTGTACAGTACTTGTAGCAATGAGGGGTACAACAATTTACAAAAGTTAAAAAGGTAACTCCTAGGTACGTATTTAGCGACTACTGGAGTACTTTCCTATCATATCTTTCATATCGCCTTGTACATATTTTAAACATGTAGTACACTAAGCCATACCCGAGGCAGAATGCTTCGGTAATAAATCGAAATAATATTGATTTGACAGAAAATATTTTGTTATACTGTAACGATTGAAGTGACCCGTGTGCACGAGAGACGGTATATTCTCTGACTTCCTCTAATCCAATAAGCTAATTTGAAAGTGGGGTTCTATGGAGTCATGCGGCTTTTCACGATTGTGTACCTAGATATATACCTACCAGCAAGTTTTACGTTATCACACTACCATCGTTATTCCCCCAACCGTTTTATGGTTTCTCGATAGTGCGAATCTGCAAAATGGACAGTCAAGTTACAAGCTCAACTGAGAATTCCAACCCTGTTGTCTTTTTTGACATCACTCTAGGTGGTAAGTGCGGAAGATAATATTCAGAAACACCAACCTTTTGCAGATCCTACCGCTCTGAGGGATTCCTAGCCTGGTTTCACCAGCACAACTCAATTAAAGATATGTAGCTATGGAATACAGAATATGGAGCTGGAATATCTACCTCACCAAATAAGATCTATAGAGGCTGAGCATACATTATCTCACAGGAGAGTCACTGGGACGTATCAAGATGGAAATCTTTACCAGTATCACGCCCCGAACAGCAGAGAATTTTCGCCGGTTCTGCACAGGAGAAAGCAAGAATCCCCAAGGACGGCCACAGGGATATAAGAATAGCAAATTTCATAGAGTTGTGTGTACATTACATATCCTCGGGGCTATGTTTCTGGGGCTAATTAATACATTAAAGATCAAGGATTTCATGATACAGGGTGGTGATTTTGTCAACGGCGATGGCACAGGTTCTTGTACCATTTATGGCACTCCACGATTTCCAGATGAAAATTTCATTTTGAAGCATGATCGCCCAGGGCTACTAAGCATGGCAGTAAGTCCCAGTACGAAAGTCTGGGGAAGTGATGATACTGACATGTCCAGAATTCTGGACCCAACACAAACGGTTGCCAATTCTTCATTACAACAACTGCGACGCCGTTCCTAAATAATAAACACGTGGTGTTTGGACAAGTAGTGGAAGGGATGGACGTTGTGCGAATGATTGAAAACACTCGTACAACTAGGGATAAACCTAATCAAGACGTGACCATTGTTCAGTGCGGGGAGATGTGATACTTGATCAATAAACCGGTTCGAACCCCAATATATGACGCTAGGTTGATTCCCATATTCTTAGGCGTAAGTGATTTTCTGGGCTCTATCTATAGCACTTAACACTTTTCTTTCCCTCCTTGTCCTTACAAGCCAGTAATATCACAATCTTGGACTGCATCCAGAGCTTAAAGCTTGAACTTGCTAAGGTAATCAGAAGCCAAGGTGATAGCTTCGTCAGTTTTGTCTGGGTTAGTACCATTGCCAATAGACGTGGGCCCTTTGCCACCAGCCTTTCCACCGACCGCAGTAGAAACAATAGCTGCCCATTCGCTCGCGGAAGCTCCTTGATCGGTTACGGCCTAGTATGAAATAAAGATTGTCAGTCTTGGACGAAAAGTACAGGGCGATGATATTACCTTTGACACATAGCAGCCGTGGACGACACGGCCTTGGCTAGAATCCGCGGCCAAAACGTAAACCGTTTTATCCTGCAGCTTCGACTTCACGTGGTTCAAGGATTCGCTGACAGCTTTTGCATTCGCTGAGATTGGAAGCCTAGCAACAAGCCAGGACTTGTCTTGGTTTTCTGGGTCTTGGAAGTAAGAAGTAATCGCCTCAAGCGCCTTCTTCGATTCAAGCTTCTGTTGTGCTTTTTGCGAATCGATGATTTGCTTGTTGATATGTGCAAAGCGCTCACGGAACCTCGATTTTTGAACTGCTGAGATTAATAACTGGCTAAGGTCGACTTGGATTTGCTTGGCATCCTGTTCCTTCTCAGGACCTAGAGCCATTGCTTCAAGGCTGTCCAAACGCTTCTCGAATTCCTGGGCGACACGCTGCACTTCATGAGCATCCTCTCCGGTAACTGCAATTATTCTGCGGATGCCTTTGGCAATGCCGCTTTCTTCCAAGATAACAAGGTCCTTAATGTCGCCTGTCTTCTGCACATGAGTTCCACCACAAAACTCAATACTAACTTTTTCCCAACGAGGATCCTTAACATTCTTAAGGATCTCCTCCAACTCCACGCCTACAGACACAACACGAACAGGATCTGGATAGGTTTCGCCAAAAACAGCTCTGACACCTGAGATCTGTCGGGCAGTTGCGAGAGGCACCTCCTGCGAGTAGACAGCGCAATTCTGACGGATATACTCGGTCGATATATCCTCAATCTTCTCCAGGTCTTTATCTGTGACCTGTGATTTATGTGAGAAATCAAACCTAAGCTTCTCAGAAGCAACAAGTGAGCCCTTCTGCTCCACACCATCTCCCAGTACCTCTTTGAGCGCAAAATTAAGAATGTGTGTGCCTGTGTGGTTATTCCTGATGGGCCACCGACGAAGCTCGTCGTATTCACAAATGACTTCATCACCAACAGAGAGAGAACCATACTTCATGAAGCCCGTATGAAGAACATACCCAGCATAAAGCTGAACGTCGCCAACTTCAAGTTCAGCCTGTCCATCAATGACAATTCTGCCTGTGTCATTTTCCTGGCCGCCTTGTTCGGCGTAAAAGTTCGTGCGATCAAGGATAAGCCCAATTTGGTCCCCCTCGGGTATCCGTTCCGTGGAGGGATGAAAGGACTTTTCATGGTAAATGGCCTTAACCTGGGCAGTAATATTCCCTCTATCGAACTTCGCGGCGTCGTTCGTTTTGGGAACACCATTCATTTTCTCCAATTTTCCAAGATCGTGAACATCCAGTTTGACGGTGTCGGCGGCAGCTTTTTTCTGTCCTTTACTTGCTTCCTTAGCTCTTGAGCGAGCCTCTTCGAACTCAGTGTCATCAATTCGAAGGCCACGTTCCTCTGCCATAATACGAGTCAAGTCGACAGGGAAGCCAAAAGTGTCATACAATCTCCATACATCAGCACCGTGGAGCTTATCGTCTCCCTTAGCCTTAGCTTGCTGAGCATAGTGTTCGAATTGCTTTTCACCACGGTCCAGAGTCTTTGCAAACGAAATCTCTTCCTCGTCAAGTATTTCCATGACATCTTGTTGTTTTCGCTTAACCTCAGGAAACATGTCGCCCATCTGATCCACAAGAGTCGGTACAATCTTGGAAAAGAAATTGCCAATTTCGACCCTGAAGTATTTCCTGGCATACCGAACGCCTCTGCGAAGCACCCGACGAATCACATAACCACGGCCCTCACTATTCGGTGTGACGCCATCTGAGATAGCAAATGTCAGGGTTCGAACATGATCTGCTACAACCCTGTAAGCCGTGTCGATTCCATCCGGATCTTCAACACCGAATCGTCCCTGATACTGCCGTGCTCCAGTGATGTCCTTGATGGTTTGGAATAACGGAGAAAACACATCGGTATCATAATTTGATGATTTATTTTGAAGTATCGAGACCAAGCGCTCAAAGCCCATGCCAGTGTCGACATGCTTGTTCGGGAGGGGCTTCAGAGACCGGTCCGACTCACGGTTGTACTGAATGAAAACGTTATTCCAAATCTCAAGAACATTGGGGTCATCCTGATTGACAAGATTGGAGGCATTGCGTCCCCCAATTCTGTCATAGTGAATTTCACTGCAAGGTCCACAGGGGCCTTGATCACCCATTTCCCAGAAATTGTCTTTCATATTCCCAGGGAGAATATGGTCTTCCGGAACACCCACTGCTTTCCATAGCTCCTTGGCTTCCAGGTCGGGAGAGAGACCACCCTCCTCGCTCCCTTCGAAGTAAGTAACATACAGTCGTTGCGGATCCAATCCATATATCTTTGTCATAAGTTCCCAGGAGTAATTAATTGCTTCCTTCTTGAAGTAGTCGCCAAAACTCCAGTTACCAAGCATCTCAAAGAAGGTCTATTGCAAGTCCCCTATCAGTACGTGCAATAATAATAGCATGAGATCAGATCGCCTCACATGATGATAACTGTCTTTTCCCACGTCGTCCAGATCCTATTATCGCTACGGTCAGGTTCTTGCCAAAAAAACAAAAAGTAAAAACATTGTCCTGGCTTTGACACTTACATTATGCTTACCACCAGCACGGATGCACTATGAATATAAATTAGTTGTGCGACTTTCATGGGATAGAGGGGGGCTAATGATTTTCATGTAGTAACCTTTTGGGTATTGACTGCGCTCTTCAAATTCGCAAAATCCGAATGTGGATCCACGGTGCCCAGGAAAATCGACTTAAACTGATTCATCCCGGCATTTGTAAAAAGCAATGTTGGGTCCGAGTGAGGAACCACAGGAGCAGATGTAACTGACCCGATGTTAGCTGGCAAAAGATCGAGAATATAATGTGTTGTATATAGTATACCGAAAGTATGCCCATTTTTCTGGAAATATTGAATAAATGCATCCCGAACAGACTTTGCAGTCCACTCAGGACTGCTTTGTATATTTGAATTCATTGTGAATGATGGTGAGATGGTGTTTGCAGGTAACGCACTTCGATGTGGGGGAGGGGGAGGGGAAGTGTGAAGATGGTAGAATGTTCTGGGTTTTGACCTAAAGGGCGACAGCAGATGAGTCAAAGCCAGTTCCCCATCCCTCAAAAGCTTAGGGGCTCGCATCAAGCCACCCTCTCAGCGATGCATTTAGTTGCACCAGGTTGACTTCACTCATGCCCAGGATAGCAGATGGTAGATTATAAACTCTTCTTGTTACTCCGCAGAAAGTTCTCTGATTGATTACCTGGCTGTTTGTGGTTTGGATGGCGCAGCATCCTGATGTGGGAGTTTATCACGGAAAAAAGCGTCCCGCGCAGAGCGACCCTGATGGAGATCAGCCTCTAGCTAAAAAGTTTGGTCGCTTGCATATTGGTATGTCTTGCCATAGCCTTGGCTTATTCTCTGTTTCTCCTGTCGCCGCCCTTTGTTTCGGAATTCCTTACCTCTATCTTCCCCCCCCCCCCCCCCCCCCTTTTTTTTAATCTTTTTTCCCGTTCTTAGCTTCACTTTTACCGTATCCTCTAACGAACATCGCAACTTCAGGTCCTCGAGCAATTAGTCCTGCCCCTAGAGAAATCAGAGACAATCTTGACGTTGGTCAACATGGTTCGTCGGCTTTAAATGACTTGATGATATTGGACGACACGAAACATACTGTTTACATTCATGATCTTGAACGTGAGATAGCAGAAACTGAGCTTCCCGGTGATTCCATTACATTCCTGCCCGGGATCGTGGAGAACTTGAGAGCAATCCCGACATTCGTCGCCACAGAAGCAAAACCCATGTGCAATGAGTTGGTCCTCTACAGAGAACCAGCATCACTGACGGTACCGAAGGAAAGAGACACTGTGCGTAAGGCCCTGATTGAGACAAGGGAACGGGCTAGGACAACTCAATGTGGGCGACATCCCTCTGCATATAGCACTACGTATTCTGGAACGGTCACAGATCCCAGTAATTCAAACAATACTCGTCATCCCGGGGATGCAATGGAGATAGATGCTGGGGTATAGGGAATTCTAATCCTTACCTTCCTAATTTGTTGTCTTTCGCTCTTCAACCTAGTGGTCTAACTGGGCCATTACAATATAAACTTACGCGGCTACTCTATGTCGCATAGATACATTGAAAGTCTCTTCGCCCTCTTGTCTCTTAACCCACACATCCTTGCCGCAAATGATGGTAGCTGTGTGGGGGGCAAAAGACTACTATATATTTAGGGGCGGGAGTTATCAGTAAGATGGTCAATGGGCTCTCTTATATTACAGTTTTCAGAATGTCAAGGTAATGGATGTTCTAAGTATTCCGATACATGTTTATTGCATAGACATTCATAGCAGGTAATGTCAGGATATTGATCTCATATCTTATAGGAGTGCTGCGGGCGCAATGACTGTGCTCAACCTTCAGGTACAGGTGAAGCTGGATTAAACTTTTGGTTCGCTGTAAATGATTATTATCTGCCGATTGCTTAATGGCAGCAGCTTTGTAGTTAAGATCTAACATTTCGATAGTAGTAATATTTCAAAGAAAAAGGATATCTCTCACTACATGAGGTAGAACGGCTTGAGATATGCCCTAGAGAGCTATCCGCCACTTGATCATAGATAACTTGTGCGAGTACGGAGTATACGTAACGTAACGTATAAGCAGCTCGGCCACCTCTGTATTCCATTGCAAATGGCATTTTTATAATCCCAGTGTCTCGCTAACTAGAGAGGATAGCTATCTAAAATCTAATACTTGAACTAGTATGCTACTATCTATCTACTATTATATATGGGAACTACCCTCTTGGCGTTATGCAGAAGAATGAGATATATATCTGTACTGTTTTCTATACCCGCCTGTAATTTCTTCTCTCTATAGCTCTATCTCTATTTTAATCTATTTAATTTTCTATTTAGTAGAGTAATATAATTGTAGTATATTGAGATATACTTAGATAATTAGTTCTATATTACACCCAGATATCTGTCCAAGGACTCTGCGACCAGTTAGCAATCTTGATTAGAGACAATTTACTCAGTTGACTAGAATCTACTAATAATCAGTTATAAGAGATAACCCAATATAATCTAAACAATATTGACAATACTATAATAAATAGTCCAAGATAAAAAGACTAGATTAATTAAATATATATACTCAATTATTAGATAATATAAATAAATTAAATTAATATAAATCTTAAAAATAGCTATTAAGTAACTGAGTAGATTAATTATAAAAAATTTAACTAAATATATAAATAAATATTTTTTATATATTCTAATTATTCTATTTCTATAGCTATTCTATTTAGTAATAAAT